>NC_142895.1:6582500-6760000 GCF_054131105.1 Drosophila navojoa | reverse complement strand
CACAGACAGCGACATGCCACAGCAGGCACAAAGACAATGCAGAGAGAGAGAGACACAGAGAGAGAGAGAGAGCGGGAGAGAGAGCGAGAGAGAGACTAGTCAAAGGAGTTTGAAATGAAGGAAATGTAAGTAGTTCAGCGCCGGCAAAGAAATTCTGAGAACAAGAGATGACCGAGCCCAGCGGGGGGAATTCTGAAAGCTTCTAAAGGAATGTCAGAAAGAAAAACAACAAAAAAAAAAAAAAAACAAAGGAAAAATGCTGAAAGAATACGCTGCACATACATCTAGAATATAAGCAGGTGTAATGCATTTATGAATGAAACTGACAGCTGAGCTGACTATAAAACTGAAGTTTAAGCTCGAGGAAATCGCATTAAAGAACTGAATATAGATATCTATGTATAGCGATATCGATATATATATAGCATATATATAGATTATATATAGTATTATCAGACTACTAATACAAGAATATCGATACAGTTTAAAGATATGATATCATTATTGTATTCTCATATCGATATCAATACAATAAATGCAAGAATCGATAGCGATATCGATATATATAGCATTATTAGAGCAATAACACATCAATATCGATACAATAGTCAAATATGCTATCATTGTTGCATTCTCATATCGATATCATAATTGTTACAATTCCTATCGATGACGATATATGACATTGTGATAAATGAAACAATTATATCACTTGATAAAGATATCCATATCGCTGTCTATATGGGTTTATCAGAATTATATGAAAACATGCAGATATTGATATCTATGCATTATAATCACTGTAAAATTATATATCGATATCGCCTAGGTTACGACAAGTACAACTGATGACGATAGCGATATCAATATTGTCATGAGCCATTACAATAAGTGAGCAAAATAATATCGATATCGAACGGTATATTAATATCGATTCTACATATATGTATAAATATCGATATACATAATTATTTATGTATAATTATTATATAGCAAATAATCTGATCATGATTGATATCGAAAGGTATTATCATAATTAATGGATATAGCGGATTCAGAGATCGATATTATTATTTATTACCTAGATGATATCGATAAAATATTATCATATTTGCTAAAATGTATATTGTAATCGATTTAAAGTAGGAAAATAGATCAGAGCGCGTAACGACCCAATGTAAAGCAGCAACATGAAAAGGGAGACTTGATCGATAACATCAATTAACATAATCGATAACATGGATTATTTACAAAGAGTGTATTATTTGTATTAAAATTTATGTGCAAAAAAATAGACTTGTACAGCAATTGGAATAGCACTATCTATATCGAATACCTATGTCTAAAGCTAACTTAAATATACAGATATATGTATGACCGCATAAATGTATGTCTCATTTCTATAGTGAAACATTCTGGGCTGTTGCCAAATGTTTTTTGGGCAACTCTTTTGCTACAAGTTACAAAATAATCACAATAGAAATATATATGGTCAGAGAGAGAGAGAGAGAGAGCAAGGGAGAGTGAGTGGTATTATATGGGAATCATATGGCATGCAAATAGTACGTTTCCAAGCACAACAAAATGTGCAAATGTAGAATGAACGGAAACGTTACTAGCACAAGGACCTCAAAAGTATGCAACAACATTAAGTGTGCGACAGCGCCATCTGTTTTTCCCACACGTTCCACACTCGGCACCACCCCCCAACAGCCCCTCTCTCTTTCTCTCACTGTCTCTGCTCAGACTGGCCAGCCGAAAGGGCCGTCCGTCTGGCTCTTATGTGCCATTTTGGCACAAGTTTCGTTTGCTTTGTCTGCCCAATGGTACGCGCTGCCAGCCGCGGGGTATGCCAGCCCCAGCGAACAGCTTGTAACCGAGCTAATCGAAATTGCCAACTGTTTAGGCTAATTGCATTAAACTGAAGCACTGACAGATTTAACTCAAGCAGTCGATCGATTCGCATGCCGAGCGTCGTGCAACAAGTGCAGCTGCATTTCATTAGCGAATTCTCATTAAGAAAATGCATGAAAAGTGAAAGCTTTAAAAGGAAAAACAACAACAGTAATGAGAAGAAAAACAACTTGGCGCGCAGAAGAGGATCCTTGAGCCGCTTTAAGTGCTGCTGCTGCTGCTGTTGCTGTTGCTCCTCTCACAGCTGTTGTTGTTGTTGTTGCTGGCAAACGAAGCAGAGTGACACACAGAGTGCGCCCCAAGGGCAGCAGGATATATAATATATATATATATATATATGTATATGTATGTGTGTATCTATGTGGGCCACTAATCAAGTTGGCTACCAGCAAATGAACTGCATTTGCAGCAACGTTAAATCTCGAAAGTTAAATTATGAAAATGCCAGCCACACACACATATACACGCACACACACAGTGATATTGTGACAATGCCAGGGGAGTAGGCAAAGCCAAAACACTGAAGCACACACACACACACACACGCATATATATAAATGAATAAATGCCAAAACAATTTGCATAAAAAATATTTGTGCCAAAAAGTTTTACATTTCACTTTTTCGACTGTTTGTTGTTGTTGTTGTTGTTGTTGGGGGGCTAACAAAAATTTCCATATGAAAAGCAGCATGTGGGCGTTCAACTCTGTCTGTTGGCCCTTTATTGTGTGTGTGTGTGAGGGGGGCGTGTCGGGCGAAGCGGCATGCTTTGCGGTTAGCAGTGAGTTTATCAGCTAAAGCGACGCCTAATCAACATCAAGCCAAACGCCATTAGGCGACCGCACAATTTACAGCTGTTTGTCAGCCTTTGCTTAGGTGCCGCCCACACTCGCTCTCCGTCTCCCTCACCCACAACTCCCATCAACCTTTCGTAAAAAAAAATGAAAAGTTTTCTGTGTATGTGCCTTGGTTTTATTCTGTCTGCTCAAGTTGAAATTGAATTTTAACATATTTTTGTTTGCATTTCATTTGCGCAACTCATTAAGCCAAAAAACAGCGAGGAACTTCCCCTGGCTTCTACCTCTCTCTCTCTCTCTCGACAGATTTTAAAGCCTAGCCAAGTGTGTGTACACCCCCACCAGAGCAATGCCTGGATGCACATTTCGTTTTTGCTGATTGATGTGCATGAAAGTCAGCATTGTTATCGATAGTTAGCAATAGTTGGGATTCTATATTTTATACCAAACAACATATAAGTTAACTTTGAGCAACAAGTCCTAGGACTCCTTTGACTTACATTGACTATTTATTGTAATCGATAGTGTTATCGATTGTTGTTTTGTTGTTGTTGTATGTTGTTTTCAAGAGAACTAAAATTATTTGTCATATGCCCTGTAATGTGTCAGAAGAAAGTCGATTCTATCTATATCTAAATCAAGGTTTATACAGAAGGCATATCGATAATTATCAAATATGAGTACTATCGATAACCGCAATCTAAACTCATTGCAATGATTATAGCTATAGCTACATATAATACACATGTCATATATAAAATAAAATATTTGGTTTACATTAAGGAAATTTTTTGTCATCGATAACTATGTACTACAACAGAAGAGCACACCTCGAAGCAATGGGTCTATAAATTAACAAACTCATAAGGTAGCAGCTTGAACTATGAAAAAAACTATACATAAAAGCTAATATTTATTATAATCGATTTTTTATCGATAACACTTCTTGATATATATTATAATTTGAAGCCTCTGCAATTTATTAAAAGAAAGTCGAGTGTATTACTTGCTCTAGATATATGATAGCTTTTCGATATATGCAATACTGTGCAACTATCGATAACTGCAATCGTATGTAAAATTACAGCAATGCTAATGATAATGTATTTACATATAATATGCATATATTTGTCTGAGTTGCCATCCAGCTGCCTTTTCACACACATCAGCTCGAGCAGAAGCATCTTAAAGTCTGATTGTAAATTTTTGAAGGAATTTAAATAGATGTGCGAGTGTGTGTGTGTGTGCGTGTGTGTGTGTGTGCAATAAAACATTATGATTGCGGCTGTAGAGGCAGACAATATACTACATAAAAGCAGACAACTCGAATAAATCGAAAATGAAGGGACTAAACCATAATCTCAGGCAATTCGGGCCTGTCGGAGCGTATCACGCGGCTATCTCTAAGCAGTTCGATCCAATCAATTCTTGATGTCTTTATTAATATTTATGCGTTTGCTGCTGCCAAAATGTGTGCTTGTGTGCGTGTGTGTGTGTGTGTGTGCGACGTCAAGCCGCAGCTTCGTCTGTGCGCCTGAATATATGCAATGAAAATTTTTTAAGTGCTTTAATTCTATTTCATGGCCTTTGCATGCGCTCCACCCTACACTTGGACGCCCTCTTACACCTGCCACGCCCATCCAATTTTGTCTCCGCCGTAATAATTTGATTGTGTTTGTGCAATAAGCGCGCCCCCAACAACAAAAGCGTCTTGTGGTCCTCTCAATGTTATTTACTTTGCTTCGTCTTCGTCTTCTTCTTCTTCTTCTTCTTCTTCATTTTGTTCTGCCTTCTCTACATTTTGCTTGAGCTCTTTCTCGTTTTCTCCTTGCTCGGATTCTCTTTCAGACATTCTGACATTTTAACAATTTGCATTAAAAATGCTCTTTGCTCTTAATATATATACATACATATATATGTATATGTATATGTATATAGTCGATGTGTGTGTGTGTGTGTGTCTTCATCTTTGGGGCACCGCAAGGCCGCCAGTTGGCTAATCCGCTTTGTAGCCATTAATGGGCACGCCTACCGCCCATTGGCGGCATCGACCTCGCACCCCTTGTAGCGCTACCGAAAATGCTTGGCCATAAATATTGCGGCCGTTGGGCAGTCGCCTCACGTAGGCGGTCATTAGATCAACTTTAATGTCATGCAGCGCACGTTTTTATTTACTTAAACTTCTCTCTCGCTCTCCCTCACTCTCCCTCTCTCTCTCTCTAGCACTGCTGGACACGCCCCCCAAAATGCCGGTATTCAATAAGTTCACACATCGTTAAAGCAGCCAAAGGTCAACTCGAATCTTTTCACTAATTTTAGCACTCAAATTTATTTGCATTTCTTTCTTAGCCCCATTTGGATTTATTTAAATCCTTTATCTTTTTGATCATCATTCTGTTCTGTACAAATAATATTAAAGATATGCATATATAAGCTCTGAACTTGAGTTGTCATAGCCTTGTCCGTCTCTTTAATCTTCCATGCGTCGTTCTCGACACCCATAAGAGCTAGACGCTTGATATCTTTTCAATGAGTTCTTGTAATCCCCATGCAGATCGAATTTGCTTTTGAAAAATCGCTAACTTATTTTGTTTGAATTTTATCAATGAAAAACCTAAACAAAAATACGCTATGAAACTATATCTACTATATATTTCGAGCTAGAGTCTCAAAATTGAAGGCATAGATAAATTTTACAATTTTGACATTGGTTATATTTCCAAATTTCAAATACCTTTCCCTAAATTTGCATAACATCTATTTTAAGTACTAGGAATGTCAATATTACATTCTGAAACTTTGATTGCGATCGTCCATCTATAACAAGAGCTACTCAAGTTCCCATAGTAAAGCCCATGAAAAGTTCTTGATTTACTTTCCTAGCTGTCTTTCACATGGCTCCCCCACGACTCAGCTTTCATGCTAATTGAAATATCGTATTTCATTAGCTCTACCCAGTGGCTTTTATCAGAATTCATTTTCCAGATCCCGATATCGCCAAATTGCCTGAACTTGAATCGTAAGTTGACATTTTGCTGGCTAACTCAATTTATTCAGCGCATTCATGGTATTCATCAATATGCGTCATATTCAAGTTGGCTAAAAGGTTAACATGGCAAGTGACAGCAGCGATGCGAAAAGTCAAAGTCAATCTGAAGGTCATGGGAAATGCAGTTGCATAGTAATTGTTGTTGTTGTTTTTTAAGTTTTTTTGCATTTTGTTGGGCTTTCCGCTTTTTCCGCTTCTTCTTCTTCTTCTTTTTCGACTATTTTTTTAATGACGGCATGTGTGCTACACTTAATGCAGAGTGTCCGTTCTATCAGCTCGGGTTGCTTTCAGGCTAAGCTGTTTTCTGTGAGCGGAAGAAGGAGACTGGGAAGGAGGAGGGGAAGCAGGAGGAGCAGGAGGCTGCGCAGGGCATAGGACGCTCAACTTTAATTGAAATCCTTTTGAGCACAAGCAGCCGAGCGACTTTATGCAATTTCAAATACTTCCTGACCCAGCTTCAGCTTCAGCTTCAGCTCCAGTCGCAGCTTCAGCTTCTGTTGCTGCCTCCAATGATTGCTCTCGCCAAAGTTTTGCCAAACAACTTTGGCTCAAAGACAAAGCTGGCGTTGCAGCAGCAGAGGATTTGGTAATGGAAATTTGTTTTCAAGTCAAATGCTGCCAGCCATTATAATGGTCAGCAAGCAGTTGTTCAGCTCGGCCAGACAGATTGCTGACAAAGTGTTGTATCTCTCTCTCTCTCTCTATATATATATGTATATATCAGACATATAGCGCTTCCCTTTAAGGTCACGCGATCTATTTAGCACGATTCGTTATTGTTAATAAGCAGTTGGCTTATTTATTTATTTATTATGCAACTAGTTGCACAAATCCCCGAGCCGTGCATCATAGCCATGCACGCCCGAAAGCTAGCCTCGCATATAACTATAAATTACAATATTGACACGACTTTAATGGGTGCCAGGCACTCTGCTGCGCTTGACAATCGAGTGAGTGAGTGAGTGAGTGAGTGTCGAGCAACCATATATATACTTAGATGCACTCATTGACAGACAGTAGACGATATGTTGATAAAATATTAATATTAATAGGAGTACCTATATGTCTATATTTCAATATATAATACATTCATTGGCATGTTGATACTCCTACTCATTGTACTATTCATATGAGCAAGCAGATTCACAGTTATGCTCATACATGTGGGCGTCTATATGAATATATCTATTATGAATCGTATTCATATTCATATTCATATTCATATTCATATTCACATTCATATTCATATTCATATTCATATTCATATTCATATTCATATTCATATTCATATTCATATTCATATTCTTAATCATATTCATAATCATATTCATAATCATAATCATAACTATATTCATATTCATATTCATAATCATAATCATAATCATATTCATAATCATAATCATATTCATAATCATAATCATATTCATAATCATAATCATAACTATATTCATATTCATATTCATAATCATAATCATAATCATAATCATAATCATAATCATAATCATAATCATAATCATAATCATAATCATAATCATATTCATATTCATAATCATAATCATATTCATAATCATAATCGTAATCATAATCATAATCATAATCATATTCATAGTCATAATCATATTGATAATCATAATCATAATTATAATAATAATCATAATCATATTCATAATCATATTCATAGTCATAATCATATTCATATTGATATTCATATTCATATTCATATTCATATTCATATTCATATTGATATTCATATTCATATTCATATTCATATTCATATTCATATTCATATTCATATTCATATTCATATTCATATTCATATTCATATTCGTTATCATATTCATATTCATATTCATATTCGTTATCATATTCATATTCATATTCATATTAATAATCGTATTCATATTGATATTCATATTCATATTCATATTCATATTCATATTCATATTCGTTATCATATTCATATTAATATTCATATTCATATGCATATTCACATCCATATTCACATTCATATTCATATTCATATTCACTCTCCTACGACAACTCTTATTAATACTCAGACTCCTACTTAAACACCTCTATATGTATTCATATTGCATATTCATCTTCATACTCAGTTTTATATTAATACTAATATTAATATTCGTACAGTTGCTCATATTCATATTCACTTTCATACGCTCAATGCTCAAACTCATACACATAGCATACAATGGGCCAAGCAGAAGTTGAAAATTGAAATTGAAGAAAACTCATAGCAGAAAGAGTGCTTCAAGCACTTGACATGTGCTATTCAACACTGACAGCAATTGTTATGCGCAGAGCAGTGTTGGTTAACTGATTTGAATTGCATTCTGTTGCTACAAATGGCTCAAATGGGTTTCTAAGCACAGGATAAATCGCCTTGTTTAATGCCATCCGAGCAGCACAAGGAGAGTGGAAAAACTACAGCAACAACAGCAACAATGGGCACAACGTGGGACAGCGATGACGATGGCGATGACGATGACGATGACGATAACGATGACAGCGGCATGTAACGGAAAACGGAAATTAAAATCCACATGCCGGCCTGTCGACAATGTGCCAAGGCGTCTGTGGAAGACATCAATCCTCAACGCACATCCCACTCCAACTCTCTCTCTCTCTCTCTCTCTCTCTCTCTCTCTCTCTCTCTCTCTCTCTGGCATCAAAAAGTGCGCAATAAAAAATAATAATAAAGCTGTTTTAATAGATGAACAATTCAGAGTTTCGAAGCGAACAAAAGATAAAAGCAAACCAAAATGCAAAAAGCTCTAGAGCGAATAAGATGCTATCCACATGTATGTACATAAATACGTTATATGTATGTGAATATAGAAATATACATATATATGTATATATGTATGCATGTATATATGTCAACTTGAGAGAAGTTCAAAACGTGTCACTTTGAAGTGAAGTGAATGTGCTGGCAGAGCATTTGATTCACTTTCCTGCATTGAAAAACTTCTTATGACGCTTTTCATTTATCGTAGTTGAATAGTTTTATTTTGAATATATATTGAATTTCGTTTGAAGCTTTTAGCTGATTACTACTGTGATAACTATCTGCTGTAGTTAGAGGACTGATGCGATTCAATTTTTGTGGAGAAAGACTTTAAATTCGAATAGACAGAGAGTATTAGAAAAGTTTGGGAATATATTGTATGATATGGTATATGAACAAGGTTCTCTTCTCTTATATTATGATATTTATCTAAAGAGGTTTAGCAGCAAACCATGGTCAAGCATACAGATTTATCAACATTAGGCCATAAACTATGTTAACTAAGACTTACAGCTGTTAAGTTGATTTGTAGATAAGTAGAGTTTATGATACCTCTGCTCTGTTATATTTGATACCATGTTGACTATCTACATACAGAAATATTTCCCATGAACTACCGTTTATGTTAACTAAGTTCTGCTATAGTTAAACCAATGTCTACTGTCTACATACACCACTGTAGTGTATTCCCTGCTAATATCACAGTCTTATATATGCACTGTAGTCCATGTTAACTCTATGTTAACAACAATGATTCATGTTAACCAACCTATGCTCACCTATCACTTTTAGCTATCGCCTCTGTTATATCTAACCCATGTTAGCTATACTTCTGTTAACTAAACCATGTTCAATTTGATGTACATCACATGGAACACATCCAACTAGCTAACATACCAGCTGAAGGTCAGTTTACAGTGTTCACATTCTATAAACTATATATATATTTTGTTTTATGCCAGAGAAAATGGTTATTGGTCCCATAGTGCAGGGGCAGGCCAGCTCCTTCATTCCATGCGAACGAGTCGTGGCCCATTCATAATAATTTAACACACATTTTATGGCGCCCAGAAGAGAAAGCAGAAGCAGCAGCAACAGCAACAGCAACAGCAGCAGCAGCAGCAGAAGAAGAAGAAGAAGAAAAAGTTGTTGCCAACAGCAGATACAAAACTTCTACCTGAAAGTCGAACAAAAGCTGAAACCTAGATACCAACATGCCTCTACCTCTAGCCACCGTCTCTGCAGCAGCCCTACGCTCATCTCGCCATCTCTATCGCTGTCTCTGTCTCTTGCTGTCGCCCTCTAATGAGAAGTAAGTGGAAAGAAGGCTGTTGCCATGGCGAGAATGTCCTGCTCCTGATGTTCCTCTCCAGCTGGAATTGTTGGCTCAGCCTTGCGGCTTTTTTTCTTCTTTCTTACATTTTTTTTTGTTTTGTTTTTTTTTTTTTTGCTATTTTTTAATAAGATTCTTTAATTATATACCCACTATATTATGCTCTACCTAGGCACCCACACACACGCACAGGCTCGCACTCATATGGTCAACAGACAAATACTTGAAGCTCGTCGGAATTTCTCAATTATTATTAATATGAAATATGACAGAGCGAGAGAGAAGAAAAATCTAAGAAATTGGAATTTCAATTAAAAAAAAATAGCTAGCAAAGCTAAACTAAAGCAAACATTTACTACAAAATTCTTGATGGACTCAAAATGGAAATAATTTAGTGTTAATGACAGGAAAGTAATGAAAATTGTTTCTAGGTAATATGTCAAAGCCATAGCGATTCATAGAACAATCTAATAAGAATAAGATTAGAGAAAATATTTAATGGAATATAGATGAACTAAAGAATTCGGAGAAAATCACGAACTCTTCTTCAGTTTAAATCTGCCAACTAGTTCCGTTTGGCATTTAAACTACATTGAGAGAACCATTGATGAGTTCATTTGAACTAAGTCACATATTTGACTCTGATATGTTTCACTTGTTAGTTCCAAAGCAAACAACTAGTTCATTTGAACTTTGAAGTGAATCGTAAGAATCATTATGCTCAAGTCAACATCTGGTTCATTTGAACTGCTAAGTGAATCAAGTTTCAGATGTTAAAAAGTATTTTAAAAAAGTAGTTTATTCATGACTAGTTCATTTGAACTGTTAAGTGCACAGCTTTTCAAGCTCATTTTCAAGTTCATTTGATCCAATATTTCCATATTTTGCATCAGTTCTGTATCAGTGATGCAGTTCATTCATGACTAGTTCATTTCAGCTGTGCAGTGAACAAGTTGAAGAAGTTCATTTGATCTAATATTTCCATATTTTGCATCAGTTCTGTATCAGTGATGCAGTTCATTCATGACTAGTTCATTTCAGCTGTGCAGTGAACAAGTTGAAAAAGTTCATTTGATCAAATATTTTCATATTATGCATCAGTTCTATATCAGTGATGCAGTTCATTCATGACTAGTTCATTTGAACTGAGCTGAGTTGAGTGAACTAGCTCGCAGTGTAGTTCCGTTTACTACTTCAAAAAGCTATTCATTCGATCATTTTCATGACAAGTTCATTTAGTTCATTTGAACTTCCAACTGAGCCCAGTTCACAACTTAGCTCCGTTCACAACTTTCGCAAAAAAAAAAACCGCCGTTAATATTGTTTTAGAACTATATTCCACAAATAGGTCTACCTGCCACACCCACCACAAACGCCCCCTTCTGGGGGGGGTCATAAAAGACGGTTATTAGTGGATAAAAGATGTAATTGCTGCACGCGGCGTCGGTGGTTGCAGCCACCGGTGGCGACAGTGGAAGCTGCCACCGGAGCCAAAGCGTGGGCGGGTGGCGGTGAGGCGAGGTGGTTGGGTGGTCTGGCACATAAAACATGCAGCAGCTGTTTAGTGGGTGAAACACCGCACGGCGAGCATAAATGAAAATCAATAAATAAAAATTTTATCGCCAAAGTAACGCAGCCAAAGACCCGGAATCCCAAGCCCTAACTCTGCCCGTGTATGTGTGTGTGTGAGCCAACTTTCAGCAAATAGAGCCAAAAGAATAAATGTGAAAGCATAGCGAAATAGTAGACAAAAAAAAAAAGCTAGCTAAAAACGGAAGCTAAAAAAACCGCCAAAGCAAAATCAATAAACTTTTTGCGCAAGTTTTAGTTGCCCATGTGTGTGTGTGTGTATTAGTTGTGGGTGTGGCCATCTAAGCGATTGACATGCTAATGCAATCGTTCAATAAATCGCAATTGCATAAAAATTGCAAGCAAAACCGAGCATTTAGTCAATCAAACTGATTTGAGTGGCTGTCATTGGTCAGTTCAATCAATCAAGCTAACAATCTGGCAATCAATCACTCGATGAGCTTCAAGTGCTTGCGCATTGGTAATTTGCTTAAACAGTTAAGCGCTGCAAAAGAGAATCCAATTATGCACACAAACAAACAAACAAACAAGCAAGCAAACGAGAAGGCAAAGAAACGAAACGCTCTAACGGCGCTGCTCTTGTATAAGAGTGTAATGCACTCTTATACGCCGCAATTGAATGTGTTGCATTTGCAGCGACGCGTCGCTGGCGTCGGCAGCAGCAAAGAAACGCAGAGACAGAGGGCAGATCGCAAAACAAACGGAATGGAGTCAGCGCCGATCAGCTGCTGCAAGACAGTGGCGGCCCAAATAGTGTGCACGCTAGCCCTAGCTAAACTGAATCGTATATGCATACTGGCTAGGCTAAGCGGATCAACTGTGCACTCGCTACAGTGCTGTCCGAAATAGTGTGCGCACCTCAGCTATCAATGCGGAACAAGTGAAACTGATCCAAGCTGATCATTACAACAAGAACAGTGACGTCCCGCCTAGTGTGCACGAACGCCTACTACGTGACAGGTGTAGCTAATAAACAAATAAATAAAAGTGAGCGAAAAAAAAATGAAATGAAATGATAATGGTTTAGCCATGTACATTTTACAAATTATTTGAAAAGCTCGATAAGCGCGCGTAGACACGTACGGATTCTATGCGAATATTTGCGGCGTACAGTCAGCATTCAGCATTGATGAACAGGCAACTGAAGACAGAATGGAATTACCACTTGAAGAATGGAATTTCAATTGTCATAATTACATTTGATATCTATAGTGAAACGCTTGGAATTGAAACCTACATTTGATGCATAAAATGTCTAGAATTGAAAAAAATTTGATTTAAAATTGGAAGTTTGCTTCTACTTACACATCACATCACATATGGAACGTCTGGAATTGGAACATATTTACAAATATTCCACTTGCTAATATAGAATATATATAAGAGATAGGAAATTTAACTATTCATAACACTTAGATAAATGGAACGCTTGGAATGAAACAAATTTGCAACAATAAATGCTTCACTTGCACAAGCAGAATGTAGGTGAAAAGGAATTTAGTTTCAGTTTTTTATATGAAACGCTTGGAATTGAAACAAATGCGTTTAGTGTAGCTACAAATATTCGAGTTAGCCTAATGAAAATTCAGTTTGTGCAGATTCTCAGCTCAACTCAACTCAGCTCAGCTCCTGGCTTGGCCTGGCTATAAATTTAATTAGGTTTCGCCTTAATTGTTACTCACAAATATTGCCCTAAAAAGTTGCAGTTTGCCCTGTTGCCATACTTCATCAGCGCCCGCTCTCCCAAGACGCTAAACAAGACAACAAAAAGACAAGCTGAAGATGAAGACGTAGAAGAGTGGCACGAAGACACAGTGTGAGAGCGTGAGAGAGAGAGAGAAGGCCAGAAAGTGTTGTCCTTTCATGTCCCTCGGGGTGGGACCAAACAAAAAAAAAAAAAAAACTTTTTGATTTGTTTAGGTAAAAAGTTGTTGCGTTTGGCTTATGCAAAGCAGCAGCAGCAAGCGAAGGCGAAGGCGGCGGCGTCGACGTCAATGCCGACGCTGGCGTTGACGTTGACAGCACAGCTGTCTCTGTCAGTCAGCGCAGTTGAGTTCCAGTTCCACCGTTCCCGCTACGCGAGCACTGCTGTTTGTTTACTATCATTTTGGCATCCTTTTAATTTACGCGTCGCATCGGCCAAGCCAAGCAGCAAATAGAAATACGCTTGGCAAACAAATGAAATGAATACATACATACATACATATGTATATATATATATACATATATATGTATGCTGACCGGAGCAGCTGCAGAGCGGTAAATTTCATTTTTTTTTTAATCAACGCCAGCGGCGTTGCTGCTAGGCAGGAAAGGGGAAGGGGGGGTGGTGGGGTCTAAGCGAGAAGTGCGACAACAGCGCGCCGCATTAGTTGATGCTCGCTGAGCAGCGAAAAAGCACGAAGAAGAAGAAGACAACGATGGCAAAGGAAGAAGCTAACGAAGAAGAAGAGGAAGACAGCAACTGATTCACTGATCCATTCAAGTTTATATACAATAAGTTAGAGGACGAGCACGTCCTCCTGGCCATATCCTGGCCGGGGGCGTCGTATGGGCGTGGTGTGTGTGTGTGTGTGTCTATGTATAGCAAACCGTTTTACTGTGCTGAAAATTCAATTTGATTTGATTTGATTTTCGTTCTCGTTTTCGTTTGAATGCACAGCAGCGGCAGAAGGACAGAAGCAGCGGCAAAGAAATGATATCAAATTAGTTGAAATAGAAGTAAAAAGTCTGTAAAGCCTGCCCCGCCCCCGCCCCCGCAACGGCCACCTAAAACTGATTTGAGCTCTCACCCCTGCTTAAAGCGAAATACAAGAGCTTAAAAATTTGACAGAATGAAAGAAGAAGAAAAAATGTGTTTCCTCTGCAGCAGAGAGATCACACGTTGTGTTGAGCAGGGCAGAACAGCATGAAAACGTAACGAAACAACTTATACTCTGCCACAGACGACGACCTAAAGAGGAAGGAGCGAAGAGTACAGAGCATGCAGAATGTGCATGTGTATAAGACGAGCGTATTTAATAAGTAGAATTGACTGTTCTATTTCGGTGCGTACTTAACACACACACACACACACACACACATAAATACGCAAGCATAATTCGAAGAGTTAATCACTTAATAACTGGCAGACTAAATGGAATGCGTGGATAGCATTGCTCAAAATATAAGAGAAATATGTATGCATACATTTATAGCTATTATGCTGCATATATGTATGTGTACGTGTGTGTATGTGTATAGGTAAGCGTATGCACTATTCGCTGTGTGCCAACGTTCGCAATGTTTGTGTATGTATGTGTGCGTGTGCGTGTGCGTGTGCGTGTCTTGCTTTTTCAAGTGCAAATACAAATTTAAAGCAAACAGCCAGAGCCACGCGACAATTTGGGAAGCCCGATGTCAATTTAGCGCCGTTTTATAAGGCGGTCGCACGCACACACACACATACACAAACACGCACACATCTACATTCTCACACAGACACATTCATATAAGAGCACGCTATGTACTTGGGTGATGGCAAAGATTTTCATTGAGTTTAGTTCATGTTGTTGTTGTTGTTGCTGTTGCTGCTTTTCATTTTACGTTTTTCGCATTTACGGCGCGCGATAAAAATCAACAGTTTTGTCAACTTTTGTTGCTATTGTTGTTGTTGTTGTTGCTTTTTTTTATCGCGTCTCGGCCGCAATTAATTTAAAACATTAAAATTTTTGCCATGAGGTCGCTTGGGTGCTTCTTTTTTTTCTAATTAATTTCGTACAGCGGCATGGCTACTGCTGTTGTTGTTGTTGTTGTTGGTGCTATTACTGTAGTTGTTGTTGTTTTTTGTTGTCTTACGCTAGTTTGCACTTTTAGTAGTTGCTCACGCGTTCTCCGCTGTCTTTTGCTCACTCTCTTGGCTGGCGCGCTCTCTAAGACTTGCTTTCCGTCTCCCTCCCTCCCTTCCTTCCGCGCGCGCTCTTGCTCGTTCTCTCGCACGAATGTGTCGGTGTGTGTCGCTGTGTCGCTGTGTCGGCTAGCGAGCGATTGTGTGTGTGTGTGTGTGTGTGTATGTGTGTGCGGCCGCTGCTGCGTTTTGTTTATTTGTCTGTTCCACTTGTTTTTGCCTTTCGCCGTTTGCACTTGTGCATTGCAATTTTTTATATTATTTTGTACACTCGGCGAATTAGTACGACGTTGTTGGCTACGCTGTTGTTGTTACCCCCTCCGCCGTTTAGCACGTCCCGGCCGTTGCCGCTACCGCGCCACTGCCACAGCCACCGCCACTGCTGCAGCAACAGTCCCCACTTAGCCCACTTTTCGGCACATTTATCACGCACAAACAATTACAAAATTGAATAATTTAATGTGAGGGACGCGCGCGCGTTCAATGCAACTTTTTGTTTCGATATTTTCGCTCGTTCGGTGTGTGTCGCGGGGCTGATATGAATTATATATTTATATGTGCGCTTATTATTATTTATTTTCTAGCAAAATACAATTTTTTTCATAGGAAAAGTCCCACGAACTGCCGCACGAGCGAAGTTGCTTATACGTTATATGATGAAAACGAAACGGCAACGACGACGAACGGAACGAACAACGCGCTCGAAACGGCTCACAGACAGAGACCAAGCGCAAGCAAGCGAGCAAGAAGCAGCACCAGCACCAGTAGCAGCAGGCAGCAGCAGCAGCAGCAGCAATAGCAACAGCAACAGCAACAGCAACAGCAGAAGCAGCGACAGCAGCAGCGTAACGAAATGAAACGAAACGAGACGAATGAGTGCACGAAGCTAACGCCAGGCGATGTAAGTGAGCGCACGACGACAATGACAACGACAACGACAACGACGACAGCGGCGTGAGAGAGTGTGAGATAGAGAGCGCGCAGAGCGGCATGCGTGAGAGCTTTGCGTTAGCACGTTCTATGTTCTGGGTGGGTGGCGCTTTTGGGTGGTCGGCCCCAGCCTTTCAATACGTGCCTTGGCATAATAAGTTGCCGCTGAGAGAGCATTTGGCAATCGAAATTGAAAGTTGTAGCGCGACGGCGACGCTGACGTTGACATCGGTGTCTTGCAAAAGATTCATCATCAAACAGCTGCCGCATTTAGCGCCCTCTCCTACACCTTTCAATCGCGCACTCTCTTTTTCTCTCTCTCTCTCACTGTCTTTCTCTCGTTGGTAAACAGCGGAAATCCAATTACAAGCAGAGAGCAGCGGCAGAGCCCAAATGCAAGGGCAGACACAGCGACGACGACGACGGCGACGTCGAAGCTTGCAGCTTACACAAGTACAATGACTTGACGCCGCCAATCACACTCAACACACACACACACACACATGCACTCGAGGCATACGCATGAGTGCAATAGTGGATAAAAGTGCCGAAAGAAGAATCGAACTTGCAAATTATCTTGCATTGTACACACACACAAACACACACACGCACACATATACACGTGCATGCGCTCACACGTGCACGCTTACGCATGGTGACTTACAGGCAAAGCATGCTTATCTCTTATACTTGAGCCCATTGAAAGCGTGTTAGGAGAGCTTATCGGTTTCGAGCGTACGTATGTAACGGGCAAGCGAACACGTTTGATTACGTATGTTTCCTTAGCCGTCTAACGGTTTATTGTAATGCACTCTCTCTGCACTTGACACAGTTCATGCTTCGCCTATCGCATTGCACTCAAATGTTTTTATTTAGCCTATTGTGTTTATTCTTAATTTTATTAAAGCGTTGTGTGCTAATCTAGTGCTGCTTCTTTTTCGTTTTATTCTTAATTTATCGCTTATGATAAAAAACCAAATACTCATGGTGCAGTCTAACAAGTGCCTAGCTTGTAAATACCCTGTAAATTTGAAAATGGGGTTTATTATTATCGATGATGTATGTTATCGATGATCGATAATGGTTTTTTTATAATTTTTTTTTTTATTTTGTGCCTGTTACATGTTGCACTTATATATCAACATCGCCCGTTGCATTTTGTATTTAGAGGGTATACAAACAGTTTTATTTGCAGTCGGCTCACAGTTTCAAAGTGTGCCGACGCGATTCTTATCAACAACAACAACAACAACAATGACGGCAACAGCTAGAACAAAGGCAGCAGCCGTAATGATCGCCGTAGACTTATCAACGAAATAAATGCAGAAGAAACCGCTAGATCGCGCCCCCCTGCAGAGCAACAGCTGAAAAGGAACAACGGACAGCAGGCGAAAGCAGCGACGACAGCAGCGCCGCGACGCAGCGCCAGCAAGTGTAGAAACGTAGGAGAGAATGAGAGACAAAGAGAGGGAGAGAAGAACAATGCAGATGGCGTTGCTTTAAAGCATTTGCGTATTTGAAGCTTTTGGAAGTTGTGTGTTGTTATTGCTGTTCCGCTTCTTCTTCGTCTTCATCAATTGACAAGTTGTGCAGATTTAGTATTTAACACAATTGAATTGAGCTTATGAGAGATGTACAGTTAATTGCTAGATGTGAAACAAGCAAAACAGACAGATGCCAACAAAAGTCTCTCAATGTGTGCGTATGTGTGTGAGTGTGTGTGTGTGTGTGTGTGTGTATGTGGCAGGCAGCAGGCAAGCAACCTTGAACTTTGACCTCGCAGTCAGTCGAGAGCTTTGCGAATACACTTGCAAGTACAAGCCTGCACACACACACACACAGCTATCTCCCTCTCCCTCTCTCTCTCTCTTTCTCTGTGTGTGGGAATCATTCTAATCTGAGCCTAAAAATTTGATTGACCTGCCTATAGCATGGCTCGCTGCCGCCTCCTTCCACCACTTGACGATATGTGACGACAATTCGATTGCCTGCTCGCTCGCTCGCCCGCTCGCTCGTTCGTTCGTTCGCTGAATGAGCCTGATGAACGGTAAATGGAATTGGAACTCGAACGGAATGGCAAACTAATAATTAGTCCCAAGTGGGTTTCATAGCAACGAGAGCCACTCGGCCTCTCGACCATTAGGCGACTGCAGCAGCAGCCAGAGAACAGAGGGATGCCTGATTGCGGTTAATGGTCAGCTGGAGTGTTCTGATTATGAAAAACAGAAGAGAGAGAGAGAGAGAGAGAGAGAGAGAGAGATGAGCAGGAGGCAGAGAAGAAACAAAAATATGAAGAATCGGCATCAAAGTCACTTCAATGGCAGCGAAAGAGACAGCGATAAGGCCTGTGCGCAATGAAAGAGAGTGAGAAAGAGAGAGAGAGAGAAAAAAAAAACGAAACAAGCTCTGAAAACTGCAAATGAAACGAAGAAGTTCGTTAGGTTCCCGTTTATGGATGCAAATCTAATTGGATGGCAAAGGAAACAAAGCAAAAAAAAAAAAAAAAAAAAAAAAATCCAGCTATGTAGGTGAGGGCGAAAAATTCCAATTTCATTAAGTGAAATGCTTGTAAACGAGAAAGTTCCGTAATATTCAGAGAGATTTCTATGAAACAAAATATATTTGTACACAGAAAAATGCAAATATTATTATTATATTACAATATATAATATATATACTCAAAAATCAGAGAATATAATTCTCTAATTAGCATCTTTATTTTAATTAAAATTTGGTATAAAGAAAAAAAACAAATTTCTTTCTCTATAAGAAATAGTTCTAAGAGGAAATCGTTCTATATAAAAATTCATATAGATCAATCAAGTTTTGCTCTCAGTGTATGTATACTTATATCATTATAATATATCTATTGATAGAGAGTTTAAATAGAGATTAAAGTAAAGTCAATAGATTATAGATAGAGCATATGAAACTTAGGAACTAGAAAAAGATTTGGAATACATAAGATCTAGATGGGATGCAGAGTTGAAGGAGAGTTACTGGAACACATAGAACTATGGAACTTCGAATAGCCGAATATTGAGAATACCCTTGCAGACATGCGAGAGGCAGTGAAGTGCTGGAAAGACAGTATGAACCGCTTAGGATTGACGGAATACGGATTCTCTTTCAGATGGATAAGTACATAAATTTCGTAGAGCTAAAGTAAACTATATACAGTAAACCCACTCTATAAGATGGACACATTTGTTATTTACAATATAAATATACCTGCCTAACATATGTAGGATTAACCATAGTATCCTCCATATTATTCTATATAACTGTTCTGTGTAACTTGGCTAAAATGATAATGTTGGCCTATCTTAATTAGATGTATAGTATATCCTTTTTTAGATGAATGCAATGCTATAAATATTTAATACAGTATAACCAACCTAAGATGGACACATATTGAATAATAATTGTTGTATTCTTGTTGAGAACCATATAGAACCACGGACACATTTGCTATACTCATTCATGTACATATCTATTTAGCAAACCCTGCTCAACTCAGACATACTTTTACTTCTAACTTATTCCATTACCCCATCTTCTATTTATGTACATATATTTAGATAAACAGTATAATCTACCTATAGTATATAGAGTTAATTTCGGAATTCTTCGTAGGCGATCTTTACTGTAAGACAGATGTCTAAAGCTAAACCATTTCATGCCCAGCGTAATTCACATACCCACTCTTCTGCAAGTGTATTTACAGGGTATAGTTCAGTTCATCACGTGACACAGAATAACAGGGTGCAGGGTGTAGGCTGTAGGGGGTGGGGGGTGGATGGATGATGTCGTCGTTGGGGCCACTAACCTTGTTGGACTATTGCGGTAATTGTAGCAGCAACAGCAGAAGGAGCAAACCATATAAACGAGAAAGTTAATGCTGCCGCACCAGGTGGACGTGGATGCGGATGCGGATGCGGATGCTGAAGCGAATGTTGACGTGGCGTTCGTATTGCTGTTTGTATTTGTATTGGTATTGGTATTGGTATTTGTATTTGTATTGCAATTGCTGCTGGCCTCTTCAGTGGCGCTGCCCGCAGTCGCGCTGCTGCTGTGACGGCTCGGCAAATGCTCGACGCCCTCTGGTGCTGCTGCTGCTGCCGCTGCCGCTGCCGCTGCACGCTCGGCCTCTGCTTTCTCAGCCGCTCGGCCGCCGGCACAGCGATTCAATGCCGTTTCGACAATGATCGACGCTGTCGACGATTTGCGTCGCTGCGCTGTCACTGGCGCCGCGGCTGCTGCTGCTGCGGCGGCGCTGCTCGCCTTCTGCTTCAGGAATTTGCTTAAGCGTCGCGCTGCCGTCGACTGCGCGTGAACGCTGCTGGCGCCCAACGCTGGCGGTGCACTGCACGTGGAGCGTTTGCGTTGTTGTGTAGCTGCTGCTTGCGCTGCTGCTGTTGGCACTAGCAGCGACGTCGACTGCAGCGTATCATCGACGAAACTGATTTGCTTCCACTTCTTCTTCTTTTTCACTTTGGCCGTCGCTTTGAGCAAATGTCTTGTGCGAAATGCCGGCGTCTGGGTTGATGCAGCTGCTGTGGCGCCGTTTGTTGTTGCTGCTGCTGCTGCTGCTGCTGC
Organism: Drosophila navojoa; assembly: GCF_054131105.1. Taxonomy (NCBI): domain Eukaryota; kingdom Metazoa; phylum Arthropoda; class Insecta; order Diptera; family Drosophilidae; genus Drosophila; species Drosophila navojoa. Next base: position 6,739,097 of record NC_142895.1, on the reverse strand, counting down.
TGCTGCTGCTGCTGTTGTTGTTGTTAAGCTTTGACTGCGCCGTTGACGCGCTGCTGGCGCTGCACCTGCTGCTGCTGCTGCTGCTGCTGCGGCGGCGGCGGCGGCAGTGGCGTTGTCGCCTTTGGCCGCCAGTTCAAAACTTTGCCGCTCACTTAAGCACACATGCACAGACTCTCACACACACACACACACATACACAAGCACACACACCTACACACGCACACATACAGAGCCGAAACTCACGCACGCGGCGCTAAGCGATGTCGACGTCGCGGCATTTGATAAGCGCCGATTGTTGTCGTTCAGCTGCTGCTGCTGCTGCTGCTGCTGCTGCTTCTTCTTCTTCTTCTTCTCGTTCTTTTTGTCTTTGTTGTCCGCTGTCCGCTGCCGCTGCTGCTGCCGTGTGATTTGCGTTGATTTACGATTTTAATTTAGATTCGCTTTTTGGTTTGGGCTCTGTCGCCGCTGCTGCTGCTGCTGCTGCTGCTGCTACCGCTGCTGCCTCTGCCTCTGCCTCTGCTGCTGCTCGTTTTAATATTTTTTGCTGTTGTTTTATGTAATTTGTGTGTGTTGCTTTGTGCGCCTCTTTCGCGACAGTCGCCGGCCCGCAGCGCTGTCCAAGAAAACACTTGCAAAAAAAAAAAAATTGTCAAAAAAATTGCACTTTCTGTTTATCTTCTGCTGCTTCGGCTTGTTATGTTAAAAAAAAAAAAAAAAACAACAACAAAATTAAAATTGATATTTTTGATTGTTTATTTTGATTTATTGTGATTATTTCGAGCGCGCGGCGGTTTGTTGTCTGTCACATGCATACGCACACACATAAACACACGCACTCACACAGACACGCAGTTGTATATATTTAGACGCGCTCGCACGCACACACACATATGAACGAGACGACAGCGACGCGGCGCGCTCTCGCGATGCTCACAGCTGCAGCGACCGCACAACACTGGCACCAAACGAGCCAGCGACGCGCGACGCCAACGTTGCTGTGGGAGAGCAACGACAGTGACGCCAACGTCGATGCCGACAACGCCGACGCTGACCGAACGTGTGAGCTGGCGACCAAGCCAAGCGCCAAGCCAAGCGAACCGACCGACCGACCGACCGACCGACCAACCGACCGACCGACCGACCGACCACGCACGCCGCCAAAACCTAACGGAAGCTGTGTGGAGAACGGAGACTAAGCGGCGCTTCGCCGTCTACGTGCTGCGTGCTTCAAAGTAGAATGAAGTGCGCAAAAATAATAGTAGACGTCGACGCTGACGCTGGCGCCGGCGCTGACGTTGACGTAGGCGGCGTTGCTGCTGTCGACGTTGCCTTTGCTACTGTGTGTAGGCTGTGCAACGGTTTCTTTTTTGCATTTGCTTTTAATTTGCTTCTTTTTATTTTCGTTGATGCAGCTGCAGTTTAATAGTTATTTTTGTAAATGTGTATTATTTTTTAAACATTATTTTTATTATTATAATATTTTTTAATAATTAAGCAATGCTATTGTTGTTGTTGCTGCTTAACATGTATTGTTATTGTTGTGATTGCTTTTCATTTGCCTAACAATTGTCAACAGCGGCGTGAGAGTAAGAGAGAGTGAGAGAGTGAGAGAGGAGAGTGTGTGTGTGTGGGAGAAGGAGAGTGAGAGGGGCAGAGAGGTAGAGCGAGAGAGCAGCAACCTTTATGCCTATATTATGTGAACCTCGTCTCTCTCTTTCTCATTCTCTCCTCTCTCTATCTTCTCTCATTGCGCAGCAACACTCAGCTGCGCGCTCTTCTGCCTTGGCAGCTGCTGCGCTGCCGGCGTCAAAGCGGCTGCTGTCGCTATCATAGACCGCTTGCTGTTGCTGTTGTCGTTGTTGTTGTTGTTGCGCATTGCACTTGAAAACTTCATCTACGCATAACTGCACTACAGCCCCCCGTCACCTCCCTTTGCCTTTGGCTTTGCACTTGCAATGGAGAACGTCGATTCGGGGTCAAGTACTCGGAGGTTGGTCGGTCGGTCGCTGGGTCGTTTGGCTGGCTGGTTCTCGTCTTGGCATAACAAATGCTAGAAATGGACGTTAAATGCTGCCCCGGGGAATACAGCAACTCCACTAAATCCCAGTAGAATCCTATTCTAATTGAAGAAATCGGATCAGCTCTATTTTGATTAAGGCTTAATCACTTAATAGTATTAGGATACCTCAACGGAAGTTAACTTAACCAATTAGTATTCCAATTGACATTGGATTCATCTACTTATAGCAAAATCTGATCAAATCTGTTCTGATTAAGGATTAATTAATTAAGGATTAATCAGATAAGAACACCTTTGATGAATATTACTGTATTGTCTGTGGGAGTCAGCACCGGGAGGGAATGAAGCATCTAAGCTAATTGATATTTTAATCGATATTTTCGTATCAGAAAATTGAATTAGATCTGTTCTGATCAAGGATTAACCACATTAAAATACCTTAACTTAACTAGGCGTTATTCTTTTTCTGACGAAATCTAATCATATCTGTTCTGATTAAGGATCAATCACATATCGATTCAGTATAAGGGTATATGGGGTATATGAGGTATATGGTGTATGGGTATATGGAAAGTCTACTAGTGTCTGCAAGAGGAATACATTTTCTCCGTTTACTTTACATATGAATGATTCATGACTAAGGATGCTGAGTCAGTGATAAGCCTAGTCTTATTGGTAGATTTCCTAACATAAGAGAACAATTAGATATGGAATTTCCGACTTAATGTTGAAGTTCCGATGTGGTCGGTAGGCTGTCGTAGTAGTTCCTCTCGAAGGAGAGCTGGTTGAGAAAACAAAGTATGAGAGCAGAATGAGCAAAACTATCGACGATGTAGAGAACGAGCATACTAATACTTTTTGTTTATGACAAGCGGAAAGGCGAATGGGCAGAGGGGCAGGCGGAAGTACATGTAGACGTGCGGAAAGACGTTTAGCTGTACAGCCTGTCAGAGGGTCAGTCCAACTGTTAGTCGGTCAGGCGGATGGTCGCTCGAAGGCTCAGTCCGAGAGAGAGAGAGAAAGAGAGAGAAAGAGAGAGCGAGAGAGAGAGAGAGAGAAAGAGAAAGAGAGAGAGGTAGAGAGATAGAGAGAGAGAGAGAGAGAGAGAGAGAGAGAGAGAGAGAGAGAGAGAGAGAGAGAGACTTCCAGAGATTTTTGATTCCACAATTTATTTTCGATTACAATATCGTATATAATTTGATTATCTCATATATGATATATAACTGGAGCGAGAGCAGTATTCGATGGGGAATCTCGTTTACAATAGACTCCAATATCTGAGCACCGAGGACTCCCCATCATGAATACGACCCACTGACTACTATTGTCAACGTAATCTCTATTCCCACATCCGCTTGCATTAGCCTATATCCGTATATGTATAGCCACTCAGTCAAATAGCCTCATTCTAGATACTACAGCTGTAATAATAGCAGCATCATGAAGAATAGCATTTAAATGCACCCAGAGCCAATTGAGTTTAGCTGGTGTAATTACAAACTCTGACTGAGCACCGTTCGCTTGCCCTGCCACAGCCTGAATCCCAATACGAATCCCAACCCCGACCCCTAACGTAACCCCAATGCCAAAGCTGTTTCCTGTCGCCGTCCGCCCTCGCTGCCGCCTCGCCTCCAAGAATCCCCAAGCCACAAGTCACGCGAATTTCGTGAGGCTTCAGCTTTAATGGCAAGTGAGCCCAGCTACGAACTGACAGCCGTTGCAGTTGGCTGACATTTTCTTCGTTATTGGCCACTTGAGCTCGGCTCAGGTGCGTCAGGTGTTTTTGGTCCAGCACCGGCAGCATCGTCCGTCCGGAAAGTTTCAAATTTCTTGGCCCGGCCAGGCTGGCGGCAATCCAATAAACAGCCGTACACAAAGTGCGAGAGACCCCGGCGACCCTGACGCTCGACTCGGTTCGCATTGCAATTATCCGGCGCCTGTTACTCGAGGCCCCGTGAGTTATCCATCAGCGGGCCACTTGTCTTAAATGAAAATTGCCAGCAACAACAGCAACAACAACAACAATACGCAATTGGATGCGCTGATATTTGCTCGGCGATGGCAAACATTTTTTATGGTCCAGCTGTAGCTGTAGCTGGGCTAGAGGCCACACCTGGCCTAACAGCCACCAGCTTCCATTTTCCGGCTGCGTTTTCGTTTACGTTTTATTGCCCCTAGCTGGGCGGTCTTGTCACTTTCCAGGTGTGCACCGGCAGCAGCACCGGCAGCACTACCGGCAGCATTACCCTCTGCCATCATTTGCATAAAGCCGCCCAACTGCTAAGATCTGTCAAGATGAGCCTGCGGTTCGCTCTTGGACCCATCTACACTGCCGACCTCTAAGGATCTAAGCGAATTTACATTGAGTTGAACGTATTAGGAAGTTATTTGATGAGATACTAGAAAATCATAATAAAGTACATATGCTGAAGCGATATATATGCGATATATTGATAAGCTTACAACATTTCATGGGTTACTTTCTGTTTCCTAAGCTCTAAAGCATAGCAGAAGAGTTCTATATAGTGGATAAGTGTGCATATCGGTAGCGATAGGTTGCATAGTTACAGATAAACTTTGCAAATCGTTTACTTTGACATTAAATAGATTAATATCGATATATGAGTATTAGTAGATGAGTACTGTTATAGATGGGCGTTGCTGGATGAGTATTGTTATATGAATATCGACAGGTGAGTATAAACAATGCAATACCTATACCCAAGTATCGTTTGGTATTAATAGATGACTATCGATAGACAAGTATCGATTGTTAAGTGTCAGTAGAAGTATATGGAATAAGTGTTCAGATAGGTGAATATAGAATACGAGTATTTACAGGTGCCTATTGACAGATGAGTATCGATAATTAACCGTAAAAAATATATATTTTTACCTATATTAATAAAATATTATATTTAGATGACTATCGATGTTTGAGTATCAAATACTGATATTTTTTTAGATGATATCAACACATGAATATCGATAGCTGCCTATCGACTGATTTTATCAATAGTAGCTCCTCATTTACGAGCTTGAATATACATTTAGCGATATATTATCGATAACTAGAAGTAAGATAGATTCATTTCTTCTGCAGCTCAACTAGAAAACTATATGTGTACAAATAGTTAACCATTATTTATCGATTATCGCTACTAGTATCGATAGTCCGCTTAGTTCCAGATTTCAGAAGAGTATTCAAGAAACGCTGTGCTCATTTTACCTCTTCTTTGTTTTCTATATTTTAACTTTTTACTCTGCTGCTTGCTTTGTGCTTTTATAAAGCACAATCAACAACAACAACAACAACAACAGCTACAGCGAAGGGAAAAACAACTAAATAATGAATGGAAAATGGCACCCAGGAGGCACACGCTTTACAGCTGTACTAGATGATAAAGCAGACCGACCCACACAAGACTGCATAATACTCGTTCATTGTCCGAAAACATTTAAGTTTATGCACCGAAAACTTTGCCTCGATGTTGATGTATGAGGATGAGCCACGCCTACAGTGGGCGCATGGAAGGCATCTTAACAGTTTATAAGACGATTATACGCATGAAGTGTTTAGCCGTAGCTAACTGGAAATTGCCAGAAAACTAATATACTCTATGCACTAGGTGAATGAGAAGGCACTCGAGGAGTGCACCTGACTCGGAGATGCCCCGCTGTCATGCTAATATAGGCCGATTTTCTATTTTTATTGGGTATATACAACTGAAATTTGATGCTTTTTATCGATTTTATTTGATTATCGATTTGATATTATTTGAGGTTTCCACAGAGATTCAGGCGAGATCAACTAGGCTGAAATCTAGTAAATATTTATAGCTTATGGGTTCCGTCACGCCTCCTTCTGTACCTTACATATGTTTACACAGAACTAATATACCCTGTCCTCCCATTTCGAATGAGTCCTTTGAGTATTTTTAGTTAAGCAAATCAAAATAGTTGTAAATGTGAACAAGTATTGATATATGTATATAGATGTAATTAAGAGCACTCTAAGCAATGATACCCTGTAATGTGTAGCTAGCAGGTAAGTTCGTGAATGTACATATAAATGAAAATTTGTATAACTATAATGAATGTATATATCTATATACATATATGTATCTATATAGATCTAATCTATATATTCTCCCATTTCACTGAACGACTGAAGCTGTTGGGCTTACTTTATAGGGTATTTGGGCATTGGCGTTTTCACGAAGCAACTCTTTCTACTGGCTTTCGTTTATTTTTAATGCTTTCAATTTCCTGCACTTTGAACTTTGGTTTTTTTTATGCCCTGTACGCATTGCAAATGCAAATTCAGGGTATATCGCTTGCATGCAAATGTTTGCAGGAGGCAGAAGGAGTCCTGGGAGGTGCTAGAATGAAGAAGCAATGAGACAAAGTAGCTCTGTTCATCTACAGAGGCTGAAGATTTCCAATATGAAATGCATATTCCTTATATAGCTCATTAAAGATGAGAACCCATTGTCTTTCTCTTTCCTTTTTCTGTTTCTTTCTCTTTCCTTGAATCTCCTTTCCTTTGCTCTTTCCACTTAGACTTAGGCTTCTTAGGGCTTCTAGGGTATATTCTAGTCTTGCAGCTAAATCAATCTCACTAGCTTTTTTTCACATTTTAAGATTTGCTCTCACCTCTCGCACACTCACTCCCTCCCCTTCACTCTTCTCCCTCTCTCTCTCTGTGTCTGTGTGCATACATGTTTATCATGGCCCTGGCGCAGAGTAAACGCGACTGCAGTTGCTGCACGCCCAGCGGGTGGGCGTGGCCGACAGGCAGCCCAGCCAGCAAATTGCATACGTTTCAAAATATTTTTCTCATTTATTTATTTTCTTTATTTTATTTTTGTTTTATTTTTATTTTTGCATCGCTTTGTGCTTGTTGCACTTGATAAGAGAAACGGCCACAGCTTGGGGCCCGGGCGCCGTTGCTGCCCCCAACAGACACGCCCGCCGCACCACGCCCCTTCTTTGTGGGTAGTCGACAAGCAGCTGTTGTGCAAAACGCCTCCAAAGTTAATCAGAAAATAGCTGAAAAAGCGAAACAAATTCCAAGCTTCAACGTGTTGCTGCTTGTTTAACGCTTTTGCCTCCCTCCGATCGACGGGCTGGGCCCAGCTCTGGCTGGACCTCAAAATGGTGTTGTTAGGTAACGCCCATGTTGCGTATACTCAAAGTTCTTTTCATGAATTCATTTGAATCTCATGATTCCGAACTCTCTATGGCTATACCTTAGTCGTATATTCACTTATATTCACACTCAGATTCATAGATATATTCGTAGTTCCATTCATATATGTATTCATAGTGATATTCGTAGTCATATTCATATGTCATTTGCTTACCAGCTTCAATCAGAGTAAGATTTAAGGGCGAGCTTGTCTTTAACTTACCTGTAAAAAGAAGATACGATCAAATATTAGTTCTTAGTTTGGATATTTAAGATGAGTTATTATCTAAGGTATATAAGTCTAGGATTATCATATCTAGTGGCAACTCTATCTTTTGTAATTTGTATATTGTTTCGGTAGAGCAGCGACTTTATTACATACAACTTTGAGCCACATCTCAAAGATCAAAGATCAGAAGATCTGAATTGGAATCATTGGCCAGAGGGGTTTCACATATATGTATGTATTTCTACTACTTTAAAGTTCGATAATGAGAGAACTGTGCTTAAAGTGTGGATATTTTATATACATACATGTAGACCCTAGTTCTCAGTGCTTAGATCTTAAGTTAGTCTTAATTTTAGATCAATATTAATCTCCAATAGAATAATAAATGTTTATGAATTTTTTTTTATGAACTTGTCTCTATATGTATATATTTTGTATATAGGTTTATAGCTTTATCTTATTCGAATTTGATGATTTTCTACCTTCATAAAACGAGCTCCAGGGTAAGATATTGCTTATAGATATATATGTTAAATATGCATAATCCTTAAGCTTTTGCCTTTAAGGACCAAGTTCAAAGCTTATACGATTTGCATAGCTTTTGAGATCTTCCAGAAGAGCTTAAATTGACTCGAAATAAATATAAAAATAAAATAAACAATATATAATAATCATATAGCATTTATTTATATACTCTTATGGGTATACTTCTATATTTATTTATCAATACAGAATGAAATAATTTGTTTTTTTTTTTTTTTTTGAATTTTTTTTAAACAACTACAGATTATAATGGTATATATCTTAACATACATAAGTAAAATTTGGTTTCTAGTTCCACTTAAGCTTTCTCTTTGTTTCTCACCCAAAAGTGCGAGCGCCAAAGGAACTTTTTAGCTTTTTAAGTTGCAGAAGCATGCAAAGCACCAGGCAAACCTCTGTTGCACGTAAGCTTTCAAAAGCTTTCTTAGCAATTCCTGACCCGCAGCAACTGAAAGCTTAATGCTGCATTTGCCAGAAAGCTTTCAAAAAGCTGCACATCCAGCGAAAGCTGGCCGTGGTGAAAAGCTCCAAAAGCTCATAGACTGCGCACAATATTTCGCTCAACTTGAGGCATATAAATTCTTCTGCTTTGATTAAAAATGTCGAGCTATTTGAGCTGCTTGTTGAGCGCTCCAATTCGCATTAATTTATGCATTATCTAATTGGAAACATGAGTGGCTCGAGTGGCTAAGCAAAGACGATGCTCGTCCGGCCCTTTGTTGGCACAAATCGCACGGCAGCTGCCACTCGATTTGCTCAGCTTATCCACTCAGCCTAGCGAACCCACCCAACCACCCAAGCAGCCGACAGACATAGGCAGCTAAGCATTGAGCTTGACTTGTTTTTTCCTGATAAATGTTTGATTTGATTTTCCTTGGAATACCTTGAATCCATTAAGCATGATTAAAAAGGGCTTTGTGAAGGCCATCGAGAAAAAAAAAAAAAGGCTAACGTGATTTCCTCAAGCCTGATGATTAAATATGAACATCTCGTTGAGTTTGTCAGCTATATACACATATTAAAGAGTTGTTGACAATTTTATATGCCGGGTATTCACTAGTCGCGCTTGAGCTAAACTTGGAATTTATTAGTCAAAGTTTTCTTGGGCATTTTATTCAATCAGATATGCAAATCGAACTAAATCTTGTTAGGGCTATCTACCATATAATAATATCTTTCTAATTATAATACTAAATATGCTAGTTTTAGTGGATTTATGTACCGGGTATTCACTAGTCGCAGCTCAACTCAATTTAAGATATTTTTTTTCTTAAATATTTCTTTTTAGGCTATTTCTAAGCAGAAGCTTAAGTATAATTAAATTTAATTGGATTTCTTTACAATATCTATAATTTTAAATTTTTATTTTATGTACCGGGTATTCATGAGTCGCGCTTACTCGACTTGTAATTTATTTTCTAATTCCTTTTATATATTTGCTTTCACTTTTTTCTTTGCGTGCTTTGTGACATTATTGAAGCTACTTCAACGGCTACGTTTGTGCGTCGTTCATCCGTCCGTCTGTCTGTCCGTCCGCCAGTCCATCCGGCCTTTCACGTGCAGCTCGGTGTTGCATATTTTGTGGCTGTTTTGCCCGCAAGCGCGAGGCCCTGAAGCGCATAAATCTTTTGCCAGCTCGCGCTCTACCTCTACCGCGCTCTACCTCTTTCTCTCTCTGTTTTGCTCTTTATATTTTTATCTTATTAACTCGGTCTCTCTCTCTCTCTCTCTCACACCCAAACACTTAGCATGCTCACAACCCAATTAGTTAAGATTTGCAACTGTTTAGCTTTTGTGTCACATGGCGTATGCGCAATGTTTACGTTTTTTTCCCTGCCCCCAAGCAATTCAGTAGTGGTCTTTATAATCCTTATCTAAATGAGAATTTATCACCTGCTGCCATTTAACAGATGCTTATGTTAACTTTATGTTAGCTCAAGTTTTTATATGCATATAAACTATTTGTTTTCAGCTTATTTCGGACAGATTTGGCAAGAGGCCCCAAGCAAGAGATAAACCCCAATAATCACTCAATAAAAATCGGACTAAAAGGTCTTGACCTTCAAAGACCAGCAAGTGGCAGCTATAAATAGGCCAACAGCTCTATAAAAATCTCTAAAATATATACATATATATTTATATATATTTTATACATATTTATTTTTATTTTTATTTTGATTTTTCTTTTCCTATATTTGGTGCGAAAATTTCTATTTTGTGGCTCAGTTAATTGAGGCGACACACAAAACTTTCTCTTGGTGAGGGTGGACTGGCTATCGCTGGCAAGTTGCGCTGCCACGCCCACAGCGCTCAGTTATTCGGCTGCCTTCATTATCGCCGAAAAAGTATGCAAACGAAGAGGCACGCGCGCTGTGGCTCGCTATCTTAAAAGGGTTTTTCGTTTTCGTTTTCATTTTTTTTCATTTTGTTTCCTTCGTAAGCCTAGCACCAGTCCCCATTACACCCCCCTCCCCTCTTGTCACCTTTGCCGTGTTGGCCAGACCCGCCCGCATCTTTGAGTATTTCCTTTGTTTGCGCCTGTTTTGTCATCGGACGAAGTTCAAGGCGAGCTGCCGCTGCCGCTGCCGCTGCCGCTTCCGCTTGGCCTCTAATCGAGCTCCCCAAACGCCTTTAGCTGCTCAGTTTAATGTGGCATTAGAAGTGCCCAATGCTGGCGGGGCGCGGGGTATTGGAAAATACTTGGACATATATAAATGGAGTCCAAGTCAAAGTGAATGTCGGAAAGTATCCCACAGCAAGCTATCCCCAGAGGTGTGCGCACTCTCTCTCCCCGTCTCTCCCTCTCTCCATCTCTCTCTCTCTCTCGTTCTTTAAAAATTATTTATATCTTTGTTGTGCCTGGGCCCATTTGTCTGTTATGTTTTAAATAATAAATAAACTGTAAACATAAGTCACGCATACATAAAGCGCAAAAGTTGAGCCCTTGGCTTTAAGAGATTTATGTGCACATTCTGAGAGTTGGGCCCGAAATGCGTGATGGGGGTCGCTCGGCCTGCTCTCGACTGAGTGTTTGGCTGCCTGCTGGTCGTGGTGGAATTTAAAGCCAACATCGAATAGTTAACGTCGAAATTCATGTTAACAAAGCCACCGGAATGTTTATATGCGCAGCTCATGGAATGCGCCATAAAGCGAAAATAAGAGCAGCAGCGCGAGAGAGCTAGAGAGCTAGAGAGCTGGAGAGCTGGAGAGCTGTGGAGCCGGAGAGTTCATTAGTTCCTAGTATGGCATGTTAATTGAGTGGCAGAGGTCAGCGCATAGAATGCATTTTGCAGCAGCAGCTCAATGAGACTGCAGGGGAAACCCTCTCAATGCCCTCAGCTAATTGAACTAATTAACTGCACCTGCTCCCCACCCACGCAACCCGTTAATTAGCTATTCACTCTTATTCCACACATATGCCGCCTCACTTGAAAGCAAAAACTAAAACTCTTATTCAGATTTAGTTGCGAAAAATATTAGATATCAATACCCTCAATGGAGCCGAGCGATAAGCTAAGTAGATTTAGCCATGCCCTTCAGTCCTTCACTCCGCCTGTCCGTCCGTCTATCCGTAATTCTGTCTGCTCATCCGTTTGTTTCTCTTTTTCACTGTTTTTCCGAGCGTCCTGTTCATCTATCCATTCGTCTGGCTGTCCATCTATCCGTCCCACTTTCCTTATGTCCGTTTATCTATTCGTTCGTCTGTCTGTCCGTCCATTCATCCGTCTGTCATTCCGTTCTTCTGTTCATACTTCCGTTTATCCGTTCGTTTATGCCTTCGTTCGTTCTACCGTTATTCCGATCTTCCGCCCATGTGTCCGTCCGACTGTTTGACTATCCGTCCGTGTTTTCATTCTTGTGTTCATTCGCCTGTCCAACTTTCCGTTCATTCACTCATTCGTCCTACCCTTTTTCTCGTGGCTCCGATCTTCTGTCCATGTGTCCGTCCGACCATTAGAGGGCTCATTCGCGTGCTAATCCGTCTGTTTATCCGTTCGTCCATCCATCGGTCTTATCGTTCGTTCATTCGTCCATCCGTTGGTCTGTCAATTCGTCCGTCTATACGTCCGTTCATTCGTTGGTCTATCCGTTCGTCTATCCATTTTTCTCTTCCTCTGTTCGTTCGTGCGTTCGTCCGTAAATTCGACTGTCTATACGTCCCTCCACAATCCGTTTGTTCATCTATCCGTCCATTCATCCGTCCGCCAATTCATCGGTCTATGCGCTCGTCTGTCCGTCGCGCTGACCTCATATAATCAATTAATACATCATTGAATTAAAACTTTACAATTTTAATTCCAGTTTATTAGTCAACAAAAACACCCAACGTAATATCTATTGGTAATTCGAACCATTATCCTCTTATCGCTATCGATATTTTTTCTCAATGTGCATTGCATGGCAGCTAATCCCCTTCCCATACGACTCATTGCTTGACCATCGGTAAATATATACAGACTTCATTGGTTACAGTCGAGCTGCACGATTTCCACTTAATTGACCATTAATCTGCATTAATTAGTTAATTGAAGTACGTGTTAATGTTGTTTTATGATTTATGCAATGATTTTTTGCACAAATGTAAACACGTTTTTCATGTCAAACAAATTTGTCGTTGGCAAAAAATCCATATTCAGTATAGAAACAGAAGTGGGATTTTACGAATTTAATGGATTGAATTGTATTTAGTATTAAGTGAGAGAGCTGAGAATCGTGAGCTTCTTACAGACATTGGAAATGTCTCATAAAAGGCATCAGATCTATATGGAATATAGGCTTGCTCACTGGAGGCGTGGCAAATCGGCAAGAAGTATATATGTAATGGAGAGGGTTCTATACTTTGTATCATATAATATAATACTTGAAATTTAAACACATATAAATACATAGAATTGCTACATGAATATAGGTAGAATGTAGAATGGATTGGATATCTACATATTTTACCGTCATATCTTTTCATAAAGACTAGCTTTTCACATTTTTTCTTCAGCTAGAATCCAAGTTTTAGAGTTATTTTTTTTACTCAACTATGTAATCCATTTTCAAGAGAAAAAGTAAATAAAAATTGTATTTAGTATGAAATTAAAATTGAAAATTTTCTAAACTTAACTTTCGAGTTTTATTCAAACTGAAAACTTAATTTTGTATTTTTTTTTTCAATTTTTTTTTTTAAGTTTAAATTTTCTCTTATCATTTGTTTTCCTCTTCATGAGTTTTCATTATAAGCTTGTGTGTAAATACCAGAGTTTTTATTTAATCCGGAAACTGAGAGAGCTTAAGAGTTTTTTTTTACACTCTGAACTCATTGAGAAATGGAAAATCAGGGCATAATAGTTTTAGGAAAATGTATGAAACAGGCCGAAGTAGGCGTGGCAGAGCACATAAAGTATATATATTCTTCTTCAGGATGTCGCGCTGAGTCCATAAAGTCAGGTCTGTCTGTCCGTTCACTGAGATACCGTTAGTTATATGAGCAAGAGTATGGAAATTTATCATATTTTCCTTATGCTTTCCTTAGACCTAACTTGAATACCGTTAGAGCTAGGGATTAGAGATTTACTGTGTAGATTCATGCAATACAAAGATTATATAATTTTTAGATATTGGATACCGCGCTTGCTTCAGAAGATTTGGAATATCAGTCTCAGATAGAGCAGTCTAATTTGTCAAATTTTTATTATTGCAAAAAAAAAAAAAAAAAAAATTTTTAAATTTCAAATACATACATATATAAATTGCAAAGATTTTTATAATTTTTTTTTTTAATATGATATCTTTGGTAATTTTTTGATCTACTTAGGGCATTCCAGCTCTACCCAGATCTACCCGACCGTCTCTAATTGCTGTATGACATTTCGTTTGCACAATTTTTTCGCACATATTTATATAATTTTAATTCGAATTAAGCCTCGGCCAATGCAGAAATGTGCAGTGCATAAAAAAGAAAAGAGCGAGCTTGGGCGTGTGTGTGTGTGTGTGTGTGTGTGCGTGTGTGTTATTCAAATTTGCTATAAGCCATATGCCATACATTTAAGCCGACAATAAGTGAGCTATTGGCACGGCCAACAGCAGCGAGGGGTCGGCGCGTTTTAATTTATTTATTTAAATATGAATTCGCTGCGCTGCCGCTGCGGCCGCCTCGACCAGTGCACACAGAATTCCAGGGCAAAAATTGTGCTATTTATATGTGGATCAATGCGGCGTATAATAACGTATTCAAATATAAATAGCCAGGGCAAACAGACGCGAGCTGCGCGGCTGACAGGTGTTTAATTAAGTTTTGTCAAACGCTGACGGCCAAATCGTATTTCGTTTCACTTTTCACTCGATAGCATTTTATTTTTATTTGAAATTTTTTTTTTTTTTTTGAATTTCATGTTATTTTTGAAACGAACGAAACATTTTCGCAAAGGTTGCCGTTTGCCCTTTAATTATGCGTGCGCTGAGAATTGTCATAATTTGTAGCTTGCAATTAACGTGGCTAAGGCCTAGTATAGGTTAGCCTCTCTCCCACTCCCAGCCCCCCTCTCTGTCTCTCTCTCTCCCGCCCTCTCTGTTCCTCATTCTGTTTGTGTTGTTGTCACGACTCGAGCGAGAACATTTAAATTTAATTATACGACTATGACAAACATTTTTGGCATTTTGACAGCGAACCGGGCGGCAGGGGTGGCAGGGTGGCAGGTGTGGGCGGGCGGTGCGCTGACAGCTGGCAACTGTCGAAGCAGCCGAATGACATTTGGAGCGCACACGGTGCGTATACGCGACTTGTCCCGCAGCCAAAATAACAATTAACAACACGAGATGAGCATTTTACAAAAACAAGAAATGCGAGCAAATAAAAACAAAACGAAACCCAAATTCCGTCAAGGATCCGGGCAACCGAACCCGAGAGCCCGGACACGGATGCGAATGCGGATGCGGATGTGGATATAAACATGCTCATTAGCCGGGCTCGCTGCGAGGAATGCAGCCCGCTCGACGACGATGTTGTTAATCAACAAGTTGTTGTTGTTGTCCATATTGTTGTTGTTGTTGCTGCTGCTGTTGTTAAGCGATTCGGTGTCAAAAATTATTCAAGCGTTAAACACGTCAACGGCAAATTTAACTAAGTAACTTTTCCTTTTATTTGGGTTTTTTTTAGTATAACAATTTAAGCTTCTATGCCCGCAGCATTTCCCGGAAACATAATCTATCTGCATTTAATGTGACCTTTCGACATTCTCGCATATTGCATTTCCACGAAATGGCTAATTAGTGTTTGAGTTGCCCTTGCATTAAGTTTAAACAAATACAATTTTTTTTTTTAATTTTTTATGCGTGTGTGTGTGTGTGTTTTTGTTTCGCCTGCGGTGCTACATGCATGTGCTGTTTAATTATATATATTAATATTACATAAAATCCCAGATATGTATATATATATATATATAATATATATATGTAAGGGCAGCTGCACTGCCGCCGCCTCCTGCTGCCCGCGCAATGTAATGTGGTAATGTCTAGGGTTGTCGAATATTTTTATTAAAATATCGTCTTGATGATATTTTAGATTATGTAAAAATATTAATATGAAATAAAAATTGATAAATAGTGATATATCGAGATTTTACTGTGACATATCAAACGGCACTTTAAAATATCGCTATATCAATATTTATAGATTTTTTCATATTGATATTTTTCAAAACCTAAAATATCATCGATACGATATTTGAAAAACATTGATAAAAATATATGATAAATATTGATATATCGAGATTTTAGTGTGAAATAACAAACGACACATAAAAATATCGATATATCAATATTTATCGATATATTTATGAAATAAATTTTTTTCCCACAAAAAATTTATAATGCATCTCAAAATGGAGAAATAATAAGAGTAAATATATTTTTTATTTAAATGAAAAAATCCGCTTAACTTCAGTATTCGGTACTTAAAAGCATTATAGAGCTTGTTTTCCATTAATCAATTCAAGATAATACGTTTTCACCATATTCAATTTCTGTACATTCGCAATTGGATCACGTATTACAGGAGCATCAAAATATCGCAAAATAATCGATATTTGGGAAAAAATAGTCCGATATATATCTATTAGTTTTTGGAAAATATATCTATATATTGATATTATGATATTATGGTTCACAATGGCTGCCAGAAAAATGTGAAATCCTAAGTTTGTCTCTGTCAGCTTTACCTAGTATAACGTGAATAAATCTATTTCAGAGGCAAGCAGGTGGCAATTAAGAGTAACAGACAACCTGTATCGCATTGCTCTTTTGAGGCCTTTGTAACTTATCTCTAAACACGCACATATACATATCATGAAATATGCGCACACTCACACACTCACACTGACTATCACACTCACACTCACATTAACTCTCTTCTTCTTCCGCTCCGCACACACTTGAACAACTTTTGTTATAAATCATCTGATTTTATCACATTTTAAATGGCATTAGAAAGGCAAGCCTTATGTAACCCAAAGGCAGAATTTGTTGTTTAGGATGAGATTTTTTTCCTCGGTCTGAGTGTGATTTAAAGAGAAAACTGAAGTGTTAACTGCCATATGGATAGAAAGCTTTAGCATTTGGAGCTGCAGATTTAAGACTAAAGACCATCTATAACTGAGAAGATCTTAAATGTTTTCCATGAGACGAAAGATAACAGCCATATGTAATAGATGTTTACTACAAGATTGAGGGTAAAATCTATAATTGATAGGATCTTAAATGAATTCAGTAGTACTAATTGATATAATCTAAGACGTCTTCTACAAGACTGGTACATCTTTAATTAATACAATCTGAGATCTTCTTATGTATACAACGGCTTGCCAGTATCTTAGATATTATCTTATAGACTTGAAGGCAAAACATTCTGAATTTATAGTATTTTATATGTTTTCCAAAGCTTTGAAAGCATCATTTACCATTGATAGGATGTCAAACGATACCTTCTACCCTTTTTGGGATCTAAAATTACTTTTAATTGATAGGATCATTGATATACTCTACCAGATTACAGTTATCTTTTGAGATATATTTCACTGGATTGAAGGTACCATCTATCTGCTATCTATTTATCTATCATCTACAAGATTGATGTTCTAAAGTCCTTCATAGGAGTAAATATGACATCTATGGTATATGTTTGATATATGTATTCTATAAGATTGACGCTAGCATAGAATCAGAGAGTTCCCCTATAAGACGAATAGCGACATCTTTGTTTTCATCGATATAGTTAAAGGTAATCTATTTCTTCTCAGACAACATAAAGTTTCCCTAGAATTCTCCCAAAATTTCAGTGTGATCAGATCGTATGAAGAAGTTTCATGAAATGTTCCGAAAGATTTCGTCTGGCATTTGCGAATGCCTTTCAAACTTACCCAAAGAGATCCGCCTCGCTGCCCGGGAAGCTGATGCGCGGCGACAGGGGCGAGCGTCCGGGTCGCTTGAGCATGTCGTGGAGGCCCGGCGGGGCATGGATGGGGCTTAGTATGGTGATCTTGCGATTGGGCGGCGCCAGGAAGCCGCCGCTGAGCGTTAGCTGGGTGCGCATGCCCGCCGACGAGGAGCTGCTCTTCATCTCGATGGTCTCGGCCGACTTGGATATGAGGATCGAGGAGGACTGCTGCAGTCCCAGCTTGGACATGGACATCTGTATGCCGGTCTCGGCATCGCCGCTGGCCGCCGACGCATCATCGATCTGCGTGGAGGCGCTGCGTATGCACTTCTCTGGCCGAGCGCCGCTCACGGGCGTAACGCTCGCCGCCGCCTCCGAGTGGGCGGAGGTGGAGCGCACAAATTGACGGACGTGCTTCTGGTGGGCCGTGAGAAAGCCGTGCGCCTCCGGCTGCTGCAGGAAGCTTTGGAACTTGGACTTGCTGACGCCGGTGGTGCTGCTGGTGCCCTGTGTGGTGGAGCTGACGTACCGGGTGGTGCTGCTGCTGGTGCTGCTGCTGCTGCGCTGCTCGCTGGTAATTATCGAGGTGGACGACTGCGCCTTCAGCTGCTGCGCCAGCGCCGCTGCCGTGCTCAGCAGATGGCCGCTCTGCTCGCCCACAATGGCGCTCGACTGCAGGCTCTGGCTGCGCGTGCTGCTCGACATGATCTTCTGCTGGCTGTGCTGTATGGTCGTTGCGGCTGTGGCTGTGGCTGTGGTGGCGGCGGCGGCGGCAGCGGCAGCGGCGGTGGCAGCAGCACTGCTGCTGCTGCTGCTGGTCACGGAATAGGAGCGTGTCGCCAACTTGCTGCTGGTGCTCGACGTGCTCGACGTCTGGCTGTATTTCTGTGTGTGCATTAGCTTCGTCTGCTGCTGCTGCTGCAGCAGCATCTGCTGGTGCTCGCCCACGACAAAGACATTGTCATCGCTGGGCGAGCTGAGCTCCAAGTCGGCCATCGATCTCACCTCATCGGCGTCCACCTCGCTGGGCGTGGTTATGATGTATTGGGGCGGCGGCACTTGGCTGCCGCCTGCCGCCGGAGCTCCTCCATTCTTGTCGCTGCCTTTGTTCTCGGACATTGCGTTGGGCTATTGTTTGCTGCCTGATTAGGTGGTCACGATTTGCACTCGGCTCGGGGCTCCTGCTCGGGGCTCCGCTGGGCTTCCTCTGGCTACATGGAACACAAATATTGTTTGTTTTTGTTGTTGTTGTTGCTGTGATTTCATTGCATTGCTCATTGCATTGCTCTTGATTGCAACTGTAACTCAACTCAAACTCTTTCCGTTGGAACTTCAACAGAATTTCAGGCAACTTGTTCAACTAACTAAAAGCGAAAAGCTCTTCATGAGCTTTACAGATAGATAAGACTTAAGTCGGGACTTGAAACTTGGTGAGGTTGTTTTGACTATCGATATATATCGATGTATACAATTTAAGGTTTATATATTTCAGCAATCAGGAGCTGCACTCGGAGGTATAAGTTTCTATTCGATAATCGATTTATAACTCGGTTACATTGTTTTCATTTTGTGTGCTTTAATAGCTATCGATATATATGGATGTATGCAGGGAATCCATTAGATCGATTTCCTTTAAAATCCAATTATACCCCAGCCATCAACAGAGAAAGATAAGATTCAGTATGAGAATCCTCTTTAAAACTGCAAAATAGTTTTTTATTTAGTCTGTCAGTTATCGATATATATCGATTAAAGCAAGAAATCTATTGGCTTGACTTCTATTAAAGACACTTCCTCCAAACACATTTCCATTCATCCGCACTCATTGACCTAAATAAATTTCATCATTCGAACGCTTCAACTGAGAGATAAGATTCGAGACTTCGAGAATCTCATTAAGAGTTGGCCAAGTTGTTGTGATTGCTGGCAGTTATCGATGCAAGCGAATTTTGTATCTACTTTGCCATCAATCAAGACCCATGACCTAAATATATGTATGTATGTTTATCTATATATATGTATATGTATGTTTATCAAATCCCATAAATATCAACAAACTTTCCCAATCGGAGTTGCAATTGCAAATGTTCGCTTTAAGTGAAAACACTGTCGCACTGTGGAAACTCTGTGCAAACTTTGTGCGCTGCTGCAAACTGTTGTTAAAGTGCTGCCCCCTTTTGCTGTGCGCCACATGGCACATGCCACATGCCACATGCCACACGCCACATGCCACATGCTCAGGCATCAGAAAACTTGCCATCAGCCCCGTGAGCCAGCAACATGTAGTCAGACAACATTTGCCGAACGTTCTACGCCAAAAAAAAACAAAAACAAAACCAAAAAAAAAAAACTTCTGCACGTTGCACAAGACGCAACACCTGACGCCTTCCTCTTCGCTTCTCACTTTGCACCAGATGCTGTTGGCCTTGGGCTTAGTTTGTGCCAACAAAAAAATAAGTAAATAAATAATAAAAATAATAATTTTTTAGCTACGAACTGGCTGAAAGTTGTGAACACATCGAACAAGCATATGTGTAGGGTATATTGGTTTGAAGTAGTAGGAGTAGTAGTAGTATATATAGTCAGTAGAAGGCGTAGCTCATTCGAGAAATCTTACTAATCATCGTCGAACGTGACTTGAAAATTGACTAAAAATTTCTTTGTACAGTCCAAACTCCATATTTAGTCGTGCATACCCCATACGAGGCATAGTATTTCACTCGAAAAATAGAAACCCCACTATTATTTACTACCAAGTGATTCCCCATCCTGCTCACCACACAAACAAAAGAGCTCAAAGCAAACCCTTAATAGCTTTCAGGGTATTTCCTAGTCGGGTGCACTCAATTAGCACACTCTCACCTGGCTGTTTTTCTATTTCCTCGGGCTTTGCGTTCTTTTTTTTTTCAATTTCGGTTTTCGTGGCACAGTTACAGGCTTTATAATTAAGAGCAAGAGTTTTTGGGTAGAGCGGGAGGACGGTGCAGTGAAAGTGTGCGGCGTGAACTCTGACCCTGAATCACTGCGAATCACATTGCTAATTGATATGCATGCTGGCTTACGAGCTCTTAATGCTCAGCTGTCCTTCCGTTACCCGGGCAATATCAAGAATTGCCGGTGCTGCAGCTACACTAATGAGAACGAATGCACCGAATGTATTCAGATGGTATTGTAAGTTGATTGCAAGCATCCAATTGAAGCATCCTGTGTAAGACACACACACACACACACACTCACACAGAGAGATATTTATGCATATGGTAGTTGCAGTATTATGCGAAGAAATTGAATACTCTGGCAACGCTGGCCATAAGTAAAATCACGGTAAATGAATATTATTATATAAGCATGACAGTCCATGGTATGCTGCATCGAATGCAGATATTGAATGACTGTTGCAGCTGTAATACGTAATTACGTTAATTCAAGAGCGTAGCTGAGAGGAGAGGGTGCTGAGCTGAGGATGCTCGATAGGCAGCGCTAGCTAAGCAGGCAATATGCATATGACTCAGCCCGCTACCGGGCCGAGAGGTTGCGGCTCTACATCAATTGTAGAAAACAAGTGAAATCTATTATTAAAAAACTATCGATATATAAGGTAATCGATATTTTATTTTTCAATATACACATTAAAATATCTTAAAATATATAGAAAAGCCTATCGAGCTAGTACAGTTAAACAGCTATATACGAGTTAGTCGATAGCTCTTCAATTTACATACCAACTGCAGTATATATATAACTTCGAAAGATATACGAAATGATGTGAGTTTCTAATAAGCCCACTTTGAATAGGAGGCACAGTAGAGTATGAGACTATTAATAGGAGTAGCTGTTATCGATTAACTGATCGATAGTTCTTTAATGTACATTCAATATGCAATTGCATATTACTTGGAAAGATGTGACTTTCTAATAAGCACACTTTGATAGTCTTAGTGACTGGGCTAAGTAATTGTTATCGATTATCTTATCGATAAGCGCAGTCATAAGTCATTAGGCAAATTTTATTCACGTATTCTTTAACTGTTCCACAGACATTGACATTTGATATACTCTCGTTGCCTGAATGGCATTCCAGTGCACGAATCAATGGCCCTCCTGAAGTTCTTTTCAGTGTTTCTACATTTTATGTGGCAGTTGCTAGCAATTTTAGAATTAATTTAAGGCAACAGCAAATAGGAAGAAAAAAAAAATATTTGAGGGGAGTATACGACTTTTGTATACCTGCACTAAAATTGAAAATAGTTTATGATATGAGAAGGCTAAACTTTGTTTCAGCTTGAAATTTTGTGCTTAAACTCTGACCAAATTTAGTATACCTTTATATATCAGATATATTAGCTAAAGCTATTCGAACCTACTAGGCCTGAAAATGAGCTGAAGAGCCAACTAATATTCTTCAAATAATATGGATAGTTGGCTCATTGAAATTCAATGAATGTTTGCCTGCTGAGAATGCCTTGCCATTACATATCCGATGTCGATTGCATTTCGTCAGGCTGCTTCTACCTGAAATATTATATTGAGCATTTAGCTACGCTGAGGTCCTTAATTAATACAGCACTCGCAGTGGCTATTGATTTTGATATGTAGTAAACCTTAATGCCTTCTGGATGGAATTTCTGCAGCTGGCATAAATTTGAGACTGTGTGTGAGCTCTGCAATGGAAATTCAGTTTCAATTAATGTAGCTTCGCAGCCTCGGGCACTCTCTGTAAATTTCAGATATGAAGTTTATTCATACATACAGCTGAGGTAATCGGCCCGACCATGTCCAACAGCTGTCTGGCAATTGAAAGTTATTGAGGCATTGAGTTGATATAACAACATCAAACTGCATTGTTCAAATGTATTGATAAACCGACTTGGACGGGTCTCTCAAGGCATCAGCTTCTTTTACCCGCTTCTTCTTCTGCCTCGCATTGGCTCAATATTGTCATGATATATTCATGAGCACCTCAAACGTAGCCCGAGGGTGTTTGGTGTTGTTGCCACGGCAGTCGGTTGCAATCTGTCCAGGTTGCCGCAGTGCTCGACAAAACCAACACGGTTAGGCAAGAACAAAGGCGCCATTGTTAGCAAAGGTGTTTCTCTGTTCACTCACAATCTACCACCCCCCTCGCTCTCCCTCTCATTCTCACTCTCCCTCTCCCTCTCCCACTCTCGTCAACATCATTAGCCCATATATCAAGTTGACTTTCAGCGAAATGCCCGAATGCCAACAGCATTCCCAAAGGGTGTCGCATCAACCTCATTTAGAAGCATTTGACATGAAACTTTTCAAATTGCCTTAAATCAACACAGAAAAATTGTATTTTCTAAAAAAAAGTCTGCAAACCATTTGCAATACGCATCATGCGCAGACCTATGTATACTAATTCGATTAAAAAAATTATATTTAAATAAGGGAAAACAGAAAAAAATAACACACACAAACATTGCGAATTATTGATGTGAATGCACAGGCTTATTAAATTTTAATTGGCTCAGACCAAATGGTTGGATGCGTTTCCAACGGCACTAAACAGTGGCAAATATTTGGTATATAAATAGAGATGTTGCATAATTTAATGAAATATATGTATATAGACATAAACAAGCTCTTACACAGGCCTACATAAGTGTGTAAGCTGGAATGTAGCTGAAATTTATCAGAAATTTCTCAGAGACTGAGTACGGCTTTAAAATACCGTCTTTAGTTCTTAGTATAACGTAGTTCTTTCAGGTACCGTTTCAGTGCTTTGGGCAGCAGGATGAGTCAGAGTGAACTACTGAGAATTATATTGAGCTTTATGCTTCTGAATCCGATAACATCAGTGCTCTCAGTATATATCAATATATCGAAATAATAAAAAAAAAAAATGTTTTGTTTTTTTCTTTGTATGAAAATATTGTGTTGCTCACATTAAAGTATTTCTTCGATATTTTTGATATATTTTCGTTTGTCTCTCCTGTTATAAATGAACCAATTGCGGATGTACAAAACTTGAATATGGCGAAAACGTATTATTCTGACTTGATTAATGGAACAGCCAAATGTAGTTAATGCCTTGAAGTAATAAAAACACGTAATATCATGTTAAGTATGGCGTCGCATATTAAAAACTACCGAAGTTAAGCTGCTTTTTTTTTATTTAAATAAACTTATTCTTATTATTCTGTTTTGTTTTTAATTTTTTTTTTTTTATTTATTTATTTATTTTTTTTTTTTAGGACGTATTATAAATTTATTGTGGGAAAAATGTAAAAAAAATAATCGAGAAATATTGATATTTTGATATAAACATTTAAAGTTGCATATCAAATATCATATTGATATTTCTCAAAACTGAAAATATCATCGATGCGATATTTTAAAAATATTTTCGACAGCGCTAGTTGAGTTTGTACATAAATAGATAACCATGAGACATTAGATAATTTTCTGACCCAGCACAGAGTAGGTCTTTATAAAATATTATCTCAGCTCAGATATTGGGGCATCCGATATTGTTTGTTGGCCAGTGTTATTGGCTGGCCACAGGCAAATGGCGAATTGTGTAAACTAATTTCAATGCAAAGTGAAATTAACATATTACATGCAAGGGAATGGGAAAGGGTGCCCAGGGGGCGAGGCGAATCGGATTAAGAGTGTGAACTGCGCTTGGCTGGCCAAAAGGCAAGCCCCTATGAGCCATGGTCAAGTCGTATATTTATTGCACATTTTCAAGTGGGCCGACGACAATTGAATGAATGCCAAGGCCAAGTGGGCAAATGAATTGGCAGCTGGCATTTAATTGAAATGAGCTGGCGCCATTTTGTGCAGCTCCAGCTGGAAAATACCTGGAAATACCTGGCGAACTGACATTATAATGCACTTACAGCTCGATCTCAGGCTCAGCTGTCAGCTGCAATTATTTTCGATACATTTGCCAGAGAAACCAGCTGACCTTTCACATACAAGTGCACACATGTGTGTGTGTGTGTGTGTGTGGGTGTGTGTGTGTGCTTAATTTGGTAAACGTCAGCACAGTGCTGCAATTTTGCTGCCAGCCACGCCCCTTTGGCAAAATTACTGTGAACTAACAGAGACATAACGCAAAGCAAGCAAAGGCGGCAACTAAATGGGCGTGGTTTAGCCTTAATTAAAATGCAGCTTTTGTGCTTTAATTAAATCTGATAAATTTAAAGTGAGACAGAGAAAGAGAGAGAGAGAGAGAAAGAGAGAGAGAGAGAGAAAGAGAGAGAGTGTGTGTGTGTAGGCGCGGCTCATCTATTTTATTGATTTGATTGTGTGTAATTCAATAGGAGTTATTATAATTACACAAACCCCTTTATCAAATGAATTTAATAAAGCGAATCGACAGCTGAAATGGAAATGCAATACATGAAAGCTACAGTCGAGTCTCGATAAATTGTAAGCCAAAAAATCAAAAATTACGATAAATCGAAACAAAATGCTATTCCCTTGAAAAAAATATTTCTCGATAATTCTCGATAACTGAAACTTCTGTGTAAATCGAAAAAAAGTGGATCCCTTTGCCATTACAAACTATAGGGACTCGACTGTATAGACATGTACTGTATAAAATATATTGAATTTATATATATTGAGTGTAATAATCATGTATATTTATGATGATTACGAAGCAAAGGCAGGCATCGATATTTTAGAGTACTGCTAGAGTGTAAAGAAAAATCATGTCAACTGCTACAACCGAGGGGAATCACTCAAAATCAGCCCAAAATAGATATTACCTGAATAAATAATAGTAATTTACAAAATAAATATTAATCTCGTAAATCAAAACTGTATCGAATGGGAATATCTAAATCGAGCGAAAAGTTTCGTTTGCCAAGGCAAATATTGCTCTGCTCTGGCTTTGGCTTTGACTTTGCTTTGCTTTGCTTTGCATTGATTTATATGCGAGGCGCATAGACTCGATTATTGGTGGGAATATGAAATAAATTGCGGAGCGCAAATGAAATATGCTGCAGCAATAAGCAGAAGAGCATTTTGGCCGGGCACCGTACCGGATGCGTCTAATTTGTGTAAATTTGTCATCGTAAATTTTTTATATGCCAGCAGGGAGGCGACTCGAGACTAGCGACTAGCGACTAGCGACTTGCAATTTAATCAAAGTTCCATTAATAATGAAATACCGTCGCGTACTGCCAAATGAAATGAGCCAACAAAAGAAATTATAGACGTCCTCCTCGAGCGGCGGCCGTTGCTTAAGCTTCTTTAAGCCGTACGTGCGTTGGCCAGTGCCAGCACAAAGAGTGTGCGTCTGTGTGTGTGTGTGTGAGTGAATGGGGCGTGTCATTCATTTCTTAAAGGTAGCACAACAATCGAAGCATCTGCCCCTAGTGCCCAAAATTGAAGAGCGACAAGCTGTAGTCAAGTATTTAATAAACTCGCCTTCTGCCAGCTGACGAAACTCTGCTACATAATTGAGGGACTCCAATTGGCTAGAAGTGTATTTGCATGAGATCTGGGTGTATGAGATTGGAATCTAGATATGGTAGTACCTGCGAGACTAAATTGCAGCCTGAGGGAGCTGCGGTAGTTAGGCGTAATTCTTATCCGATTTCAAACAAAGATAAATTTTTTGGTTCACAGAAGGCAATACATTCACATTCACAGCTAAGACCTCTAACTAGGCCTAGACGTCTGTCTGCATTACCTTATATGTAGGTAATACTCAGACGGTAGCATTCTCAAGGCAGCCAAAGGTCTGACTGAGCGTCTACAGTTAAAGAACTACTCAGACCTTTCTCAGGACGTTCAGAGCCGGTTCTTGATTAGATTTGATGTCAAGATTGGGTGCAATAGAGAAGAAGAAGAAATATGAACAAAAATGTATTAATTTATTTTATTTTTTAACCTGATTTTACTTGACCTACTCAAAATATTTTATAGATTTTTGTTGTTGAATTTTTTTTTAATTTTTTAAAATATTTTTTTTTGACATTTTGTTTATTTCTTTTAACATTTTTTTTAATTCTAAAAATTTGTTTTTTAAATATAATTAAATTTCATAAAATTCTATTTAGTTTAATATTTTTAATTTTTGTTTTTTTTTTTAGATTAAGTTTTTTTTTTTTTAAATTAAAGGGTTTTTTAAAATTTAATTGAATTTATTTTTTTATATATTTAATTATTTTTATTTTTTTATTTTTATTTATTTATTTTTTTTTTTATTTAAATTAGTACATATTGCCTTTTGAAACCTATTAAATTCTACCCACTCAAATGTGATCCAACTCCTTCTTTGCTTAAACTACATACTCTTTGTCCCAAACTTGAAAAATATATTAAATTATTTCTGTTTGGATCTTAACTCACAATATTGCAGAAATGGAAATATTCAATATAAAAATTGAATCATTCTCTCGACTCATTTCTAATAGAGGAACTTCATAGAATTGTTTCATAGCCATTGTTGTTGCTTGTCAATATTTTGTTAATTGGTGACAAGTGCTCAAATTATGCTGTGTAGTGTAAGCGATCGAGGGGATGGGTGCTGGCTGGAGGTGTGGCGGCTGGGCGGTTGGGCGGTGGCAAAGCCAATGAATTTAATGCCGAGCCACTGGCACGCGAAAGTGGTAATCAATGAATTCAAAAGCTGCAAGACTGTGGGTGGTGCTGGATGGTTGGTTGGGCTGGTGCTGGGCGGGGTGGCTGGGCTGGTTGGTTGGCTGGTTTAGCGGATAGAATTTTGGATGCCAGAGTTGGCCATAAATTTGCTTAATTTATTGTGCGTGCCGTATGCTGGGCTTTTGGCTTTAAAGTCAGAAACGAGCACTGAACGCTGAATATCCAATCGAAATTGGAGTGAAGCGAACAGCCAGGAGACGACAATGGGCCGTGGCTTGAGGTTGCAGCGCTCCGGTGGCTTTGCTGGGCTCTAAGCCCGGCTGTGGCTGGAGTCGGGGTGCGAGGGCGAGTTGACAGTGTCGTTGACGGGCGCTGGCAACCGGTAAAGGTAAAGGTAAAGGTATAGGTAAAGGCAACCGGCAAAGGTAACGGTAGCGGTAACGCTAAAGGCAACGGTAACGGCAAGCAAAATGTTACCACAAAGCCGCAAAAGCAATTTGTTGATGGGGTTGAGGTGGAAGTTCAAGTTAAGGTTGGCTAGCTCTGACAGAGGTCCGAGCATTTGATGGGCAGCTCGTTAGCTGGTGCCAGGCCAGGCCATGAGGCCATGTCGTGGGCGAGGGCGTGAGCGTGAGCGTGAGCGTGGGCGTGGCAAACCAGATAAGTCAGCAGCAGGCGCCGTCATCAGTTTATTGAAAAACTCATTAAGTTTTGTGTGTTTTTCGACTTGGAAATTTCCAACAATATTATTTCTTTCTTTTTTTCATGAGAGCAGATTTTTTCTCATTTTTTTTTTTTTCATTTTTTTGATATTTCGTTTTGCTGCCGGTTTTTGTGCCATTTCGAAAAAATTAATAAAGAGAAATGTTTTCTTATGGAAAAATGTTTGCTCTTGTTGCTCTTGTTGCCGGGAACTTCAAACAAAGTTTGACAGTGAACATCAACTCAAGTTGGCTAACAAGTTGGCCTTAAAGAACTGTGAAATTCCAAACTGGCCCCATCATTATGCAGCAAAGTTTGCTCATTGTAAGGCTACAATGAATATGCTATACAAATAGAGAGAGGGAGAGAGAGAGAGAGAGAGAGAATGCAATATCTGATTATTAGCTAATTAGATACTTGGCCAAAGTAAACCAGATGGAAAGTTGGCTTTAAATGCAATGCTTAAAGTCAGCAGCTGGCTGGCGACATTCTGGCTAGCAGTTGACACCCGGCTGAACCTCGAGCGGACTTCCTGTATTTGCCTATTAGCCTGAATAGCCTAAGGCCAGCAGCAGCAGCAGCAGCAGCAGCAGGAGCAGCAGGAGAAGAACAAAAAATTGTTACGTAATCGCCAATCATGCCATCAGCCTGGCAGTCTGTCAAACAGCGCTCGGTTGGGGGTTTGAGTTGGGTATGCAGAGCCACAACCACACACAGAGAGAGAAAGAGAGAGAGAGAGAGAGGGAGAGTGAGGGTGAGCTGGCACAGAATATATTGAAAGAATAGCGAAACATTCAGGTTTCGCATGCAAAATCGATGTGAAGCAATATTTTGTTCTATTTTATTTTTTTATTTTTGCGATTTTCTCTTCTCTTCATTTTATTTTTATGGCGTTTAGGCGGCTTCAGAGCTTTAAAGGAAACAGCCAGAGGGCACAGTCAACTCACACACCTAGCAGAGTGTCAGTGTATGTGTTAGTGCGTGTGTGTGTGTGTGTGTGTGTGTGTTTGTGTCTGTCTGTATCTGTCACATTCAATGCAAACAGCTGAAGCAACGTATTTTAAATGTTTGCCGTGTGTCTGTGCCGTTGAGATTTTGCAGCAAATTGTTTTGTACACACACAGACAGACACACACACACACACATACATATATACACACACCCACCCATAGCTTATCACACAGACTGTGATGTACGTGCATCAAAAACCTGGACAGCTGAGCATTCGCTTAAAAATATTGCTGACGCTGCTGCCTGTTGCCCTCTCTCTCTCGCTCCCTCGCAATCGCTCTCTCTCTCTTTCTCTTCCACTCTCCATCTCTTTCACATTGAGCTCTTTTCTTTCTAGCGTATTTGCTGTCAAAATATTTAAGGGCTCTTATGTGCACACAAATACCATGCCAACACACACACACACACACCCACACACAGATATATTCTATAGACCACATTGTAAGCCAACATGAGTGCTTGGCAATATTGTGGCATTCCGTTTGCTCGTTGCATACTTTTTGGGGCGCACAATTATGTTACATAATCATTCAATGAATAAGAAACGCATAAGCTGCCAGAGCTCTCTACCTGGTATAACTGTTATTTGCCACCTATACCAAAGTAGGCGGTGCAAAGAGGCGGCTGCTCTGCGCCAACGAGCGGGCACTGTCTCGAGTCAAATATCTAGCAGTCTTCAAATCTAGATTGCTTGATATGATATACTGAATGGAAAGCCCGCTCTAATTAGCGCTTACGGGTGCCACTAACTGTTAACTGTTAACAGTTAACAGTTAACTGTTAAGCAACTGTATAAGCCGCTTGTAGCCATTAAATGGCTGCGCAATTATTGACTGAAATTATTATAGCTGTCAGCAATTAGTGATGCAATGAGGCGAGGGGAGGCGCAGGGCGGCGTATTCATTTTTCACAACTGGAAAAGCGCAGACCGAAAACTTTGACTCCAGCAGCAGCACACACACACACACATACTCATATCAGCTATAGACAGATGAAAGCGTATTT
Organism: Drosophila navojoa; assembly: GCF_054131105.1. NCBI lineage: Eukaryota > Metazoa > Arthropoda > Insecta > Diptera > Drosophilidae > Drosophila > Drosophila navojoa. Next base: position 6,709,396 of record NC_142895.1, on the reverse strand, counting down.
CGCGCTTGCGTGAATGGCATGAACTGAAAACTTTCATTTGTCATCTGTGCGCCTTAAGAGCATTTATGGATAGGTAGGGCATAAAGCCACATATACATATAGAAGCATATATATATACATACATTTATATATTACATGCATATTATGTATTCATTAATGTAAATAATCAGCGCAATGCGTTTGCTTGCTTTATTCGTCGTTTTTATTATGCGAAAAGCTCTCCTCATGCTCTGGCATGTCGAAGCGAGTGGACAGCACGCTTTTAATCACTATCAACTATTGTATGTAGACAATATATGACACATATGTATATACATATATATCTATATAGTATTACGAGACATTATACGTGTTGCTTAAATGGAGCCCTTTATCATTTCATTAACAGTAATTGGTTTGAAATCTGCCAGCAAGTTGGCAGCACTCCAAGACGCCAAACGAGGTCAAGCATTGTGGCTTAGCGGTTTTATATATTATATATGGATAGACATATAATGTATATATAGTAAAAACAACAAGCTAACATTAGCCTTCATTCCATTGCACACATATGCAAATAAAATAATATGAAAACAAGTTTTCAAGTGCTTTTTAAACACACAAAGTTGTCAGCCCTACTACTATTACTAATACTACTACTATTACTACTACCACTGCTACTACTACTACTACTACTACTACTACTACTACTACCACAGCTACTACTATTACTACTACTACTACCACAACTACTACTACTACTACTACTACTACTACTACTACTACTACTACTACTACTACTACTACTACTACTACTACTACTACTACTATTACTACTACTACTACTACTACTACTACTACTACTACTACTACTACTACTACTACTACTACTACTACTACTACTACTACTACTATTACTACTACTACTACTACTACTACTACTACTACTACTACTACTGCCACTACTACTACTACTACTACTGCCACTACTACTACTACTACCACTACTACTACTACTACCACTACTACTACTACTACTACTACTGCCACTACTACCACCAATACCACTGCCACTACTACTACTATTTTATCGAAAGTAATTGCTTTTCAAACTTAGCAGCAAGTTGGCAGCATTCCAAGTCGGCAGCGCTGTGGGCCAAATAATTTACTTTGAGCTGGTTTATGAACAACAAACAATATATAAATATAAATTGCGGTTAACTAAAAGTTTTGCAGTTACTACACATACAATTCAACAAGTTGGCAGCCCCTTCGGCGAAATTTTACTGTTGCACACATATGCATGTCTACAGAGTCCGAAAGTACTTATTGTACTTACTATGAAACACACAAAATTGTTTAGACTTTTACCGTTTCATTGGCAGCAAGTTGGCAGCACTCAAATATGGCAAACAGTTGGCAGCGCTGTAGGCCAAATATTTCACTCTTAGCTCTCTGCGGTTATAACGACGTCTTAACCGTATAAGTTCGTTCATATAAGTTTGCCGCTCGGACTCTATAAGCCGATTCCGTATAACCGGCTTCTACTACATATCAAAATAGTTAACCCAATGTTGGCAATCAAATAAGCTGGCAGCCCCATCTCACTCACGTATCCACATTAACTCTTCGGGGTATCTGTTAAGCACAAATCGTTTATCCTTTTGCTAACGGTAATTACCTCTCAAGCTGCGCAGCAAGTTGGCAGCACTCCAAGTCAGCCATAAACCCCCAAAAAACTTGGCAACGCTCAAACATTTCATTTCAGTTACATTTTCACTTTGATATCAATTATGGTTAAACGCAAGTTGGCAGTCCCCAGCCATAATCCAACAAGTTGGCAGCTCCCAGGGGCTAGCTAGCTCTCGCACACTCTTAGCCTAATTGAGCGCTGCAATTAGACAATTTGCTGGCTACGAACAATGAGCACAGCAAGCAGTCCGAATTGATTTCGCATTAGCTGCAATTGATGTAGATACATCCTGCAGTTATGTATATATATGTGTACTATATATATATATATATGTATACCTATATATATTATTTTTGCCCCCCAGCACGCACAAATCTTTCGCAACTTGTTTTCTATATTTCTTTTCTGCGCCATTATCTGGCACTTTTTCGCCCCTCACTCTGTACGACCCTAGGAGCATCCCCAGTTTGTCTCATGTTCTTGTTGTTGTTGTTGTTGTTTTTGCTTGTTGTGTTTTGTTCTGTATTTATTTTTTTGTATTTCATTTATTTTTTAGAGTCAGCTGCTTTGTTCCCCAGCCGCTTGTTTAAATATATTGTTTATTTTCATTTACTTGAAAACATTTTTATGTTGCGCTCGGCGCGTTTCAGTTCTCCGTTCTCCATTCTCGGCTCTCGGCTCTCGGCTCTCGGCTCTCGGCTTTTATTTCTCTGTTTTCAGTTTTCAGTTTGTGTTTGCTTTGCTATCGTTACGTTTCGTTGCGTTATGCTTTGTCCCAGCACTGTCTGTCTCTCACTCTCACTCTCCCTCTCTCACTCTCCCTCTCTCTCACTCTCCCTCTCTCTCTCTGTTTGGCGTGCATCTCTTTACAGCTTGCCGCAACGCCTTAAAGCATGCCACATGCTTCATATTTCATAATTTTTCATGCATATTTCATTTGGTTTTTCAATTATTTGCTCGTGCCTTTTTAGTGGCAACAAGAGCTGCCTCAGCCTGCCTCTCTCCCACTCTCCCACTCCCTCTCTCTCTCTCTCTCTCTCTCTAGCTGTCTGCCCATCTCACTCACTGTCTGTTGCCTTTTGCAGCGCTTTGGGCTTGCGTGTAACTAATTATCAGCCCGTCAGGCCTTTTGGCCAACTACTCGTACGCCTGAATATCTATCATTCTCATAGCCCGCCCACAACAAACACTTGTCTCACCTGCGGCTGCTTGCTGTTGTTGTTGTTATTGTTGTTGCGGTTGTTACTATCACAACGTGCGTAAAATTGTTTATTATAATAATTAATAATGTTTTTTCTCGCTACCTGTAAACACACACACACACACACACACACACACACACACACTCTGAAGATGTCTAACGGGCAGCAGCACTAATTAAATTATGAAGTGCTTTCTGCTACATTTAGCCCACATCTTTGGAGCAGACCCCTAACCCCACTCATACCCCACTCGCAGCCCCCCTCTCATGTCTTGCTTTAACTGGCATGCTGCTGTTACAGCTCCTGCTGCTCCTGCTGCTGTTGTTATTCTAGTTGTTGTTGTTGCTGTTGGTGCTGCTGTTGCTGCTCAAGTGTTCAGCGAGGCGGCAACCCTTGCGCACACAGCAAAACAGATGAGTGTCAAGCCCAAGTTGCCAACGAGCTGCTTCGCAAAAGGAAAGCGGAAACGGAAGCTGTTTGTGCTTGGCCTGCGCCAGTGCGAGCTCAACACGATACGACAGGACACGACATGCCCAGTCTTGCCATGACTTGCCCCTCCCCTCTCGGCTCCCCTCTCTCTCTGTGTGTGTGTGTTTGTTTGCCTTTGTTTGAGGCCGGGTACTTTGCAACTTTCGTTGTATACAAATTAGTAGGCAAATAACATTTAAGGGTCAACAGTAGCACAGCTAAAGCAACAACAACAGTAACAACAACAACAACAACAACAATAGCAACGACAACAGCAATAAAAATCATAATGCCGTCTGACCGGGCCTCGTGTATTGGCAGGTGCTGCGAAATTTGTGTTAGCCTGAAACCTAAGTCGACTCATTAAAAATCGTTACGCAATGTGAATGAGGCCCGAAAAAAACAACAACAACAACAACAAGAATTCACCTGATGCCATTGTACCCTCTTTAAGTGAAAGTTGTTGCTTTTTTTTTTTGGTAAAACTTTCTTGTCACATGCGCATAAAATACTAAATACTATATATACCATATTATATAGAAATATATGAACGTGAATAGCTAAAATGTTGTTTGATAACTTTTCGTCTAAAACTGACTAAATAAAAGCTTAGTTAGCGAAACTATTTAAAATATGCATGCAGTTAGAGCACATTTGCTGTGCTACGCTTAGTGGAAGCTGAGAGCTATGCCATCCAGCTGGTTCGCTAACTAAATGTACTACTAAACAGATGACAAGTACCTCTTTTAATTTAATGCAATTATATATGAGAACTGTTGAAAGTCTGCAGTTAAAAGTGAGTAAAGTTTAATTTTGTATTGTACAATAATGAAAATATGTTCGATATGAATTGTAAGTAGTCAATTTAGCTCTAGCGTTCTCTGGAGCAGTCTGCTCTGTCTCACTTCTCTCGCTCGCATTCTTCCCCTTCTTCTCCATCTATCTATTTCTGAGTCTCCCATATTTCATACGAATTTCAAGATTTCCTTAGCTTAAAAAAATGTTGGTAAAAATTTCTATATATGTAATAGAGAACATAGTTTTCCCTTTCCATATAGCTATCTTTCTCTGTCACAGACACACACTCTCACTTTCTGTCGTACTTCTTCTCATATACCTTAATTCTTAAAACTGCCTAAATAGCAGCTCACTTTGTTTCTCTGTCTCTCTCTCTCTATCTCTCTCTCTCTCTCTCACTTTACATTTAATTCTCATTTTCTTTCCTTCATTTTTTCATTCATCCTTTAATGCTATCTCTTTCACCGACCTTCATTCTGACTGTCTCTCATTCTGACATTCTCTGTCTATGAGCTTTCATAGTTGAAGCAGTTTTTCTCTCCCATTCTCTCTCTCTATCCCATTCTTCTCTGTTATCTTGCTCAGTCACTGATCTCTCTAAGTTGTAGCAGTTCCTTTCTCTCTCTCTCTCTCTCTCTCTCTCTCTCTCTTTCTCTTGTTTGCTGTTGTCTTTTTCTCTCTTTATCTCCAAATCTCTCTCTTTCTCTTCCTCCTTCCCTTCTCTCTCTGTCTCTCTTTCTCTTGTTTGCTGTTGTCTTATTCTCCCTTTATCTCCAAATCTCTCTCTTCCTCTATCGTTTACTTTGTGTCCCTCTCTCTCTCTCTCTCTCTCTTTCTCTTTACTCTGGTACCATTTCTTTTTTATTTGATCTATATCATCAACTCTTTTAGCTTCTCACCCAACTTAGAGCATTCACTATTTTCCTTGTCTAACGTCGACCAATTTTAGTTGAACCCATTTTAGGCTCACGATATTAAAGTGACATTAAAGTTGTATTTCATACATGTTTATACATGTTTGTGTTCTTTTCATGTTGTTTGCTTTTTTTTTTTTGGTTTGCCTTTTTTAACAGCTCTGATTTGATGTTGCGGTGTGTCATTCCTTGGGCCTTACTTAACTTTACATAATTTGCCATAATTTTTGTGTGCTCTGCTGTGCTTGTGTGTGTGAGTGTGTGTTTACTCTGGTGTGTGTGTGTGCGTATGTTTGTTGTATTGTTATTTCGCTTTTGATACCAGTAATATTTGGTATAATTAGGTGAAGCTTTCATTTTCATTGTTATGCAAAAGGAAATTTGATGTAGCATATACAGCAGCAGTACCCTCACCCTCCCCCCACCCCCTCTTCCACTGCGCTTCACTGTCCCCGCCCCTCAACTGACCCAGCTGGCTCTGGCTCCTCACGTTTAAATTTTACGCTCCACATTATTCATAACGATTTGTGGGCATGGCCTTTAGAAGTCAGCGTATGGTGGAGCAATCTGCCGGCGGTTGCCCAAAAAGATGTGCCGGATGCTGTTGTTGCCGCAATGTTTATCCTGTGTGTTTGTTTGACATGCTGCTGCCTCAGTTTCGCGCACTACACTGAGAGAAATTCCACATATGTGTATATGTATATGTGTCTGTAGTTTAGTTTTTGGTTTTCTTTTAGACATTTTTCGATTTGCAGAAATTGAAGAAAATTTTTGTAAATATTTCTTAGTGTTTATTTATTTTTTTAAGTGTAGTTAAGCTACATACAAAGGGCACTTGCGCTGCTTGCTTCTGGCATAAATTGCCTTAACTTATGTAAGTGCGTGCGTGTGTGTGTGTGTGTGTGTGTGTCAGCTGCTTTTGCTGTAGCTCTGGGGTCATTTCTTACAGTGTTTTCTTTTTGCTGTTTTTTTTTTTCGTTTTCTCTGTTCTTTTTTTTCTTTTCGTTTTTCGTTTTTATCGATTTTCATTGTTGAGGCGAAAGTAACATTCTGTGAGGGCAGACAAGATAAATGACAATAAAAGCACAGGAAACAAGCTTCAGCCAACTACAACAAGCTGATGATGTTGCTGATTTGGCTACGACTGTGGCTCAGTCAACAGGTTGTTGTTTAGAGTGTGTGTGTGTGTGTGTGAGCGACCGAAAACCCAAACCCAAAACCCGAGTTTGTGGCGCGTGTCGCTTGTTGCAAGCCATGTTCAACATTTGCCACAAATACTGCGGCCCCCATCACATTGTGGGTGTCGCTCGGTGTGTGAGTGTGCGTGTGTGTGTGTGTGCGTATTTGCTCTGCTGTAGTGCTGTAATACTGTGTGGCCTTTCGGAAAAGTTTCGGCTGAATAACAATTGGAAATTTAAGACAAGAGCCAAACAAACAAAGCAAATCAGATTCATTAGAACGTGGCTCAATTATCATTTGATTTTTAATGAGCAACAGAGAAAGACAGAGTGGGCAGGAGAGGGGCTGGGAGCCAAAAGAGAGAGAGAGAGAGAGAGAGAGAGAGAGAGAGAGAGAGAGAGAGAGAGGGAGAGAGAGAGAGGGAGCTAGTCGAAATTAAAGCACCAGCTAACTAAAGCCCGCGAGGACGTCCAACCAGCCAGGCATGCACATGTGCCACGCCCACACAGCCGACAAACCAAAAAAAAAAAAAAAGGGAGAGAAGAGAGAGAAAAGAGGAAAAGGCTACGAAAATCAATTCTGAAACTCGATTTAGCCCGCGTGCCGCGCAATTTTCAGCAGCATCGCCTTTGGCGCCGAGGTTCATTTTTAATTTAGAGCGTTGTCAAGCTGCCTGACAGCCAAGAGAGCAAGAGAGACAGAGAAAGGGAGAGACAGAGAGAGAGAGAGTGCCCCGGATCATGGGCGCTCTGCCTGTGAAGTGGCATACACCTGTGTGTCTGCATCGAAATTGGTCTGCTGGTAACTCATGCAGCAAGCAGCAGCAGCAGGAGCAGGAGCAGCAGCAGCAGCAGCAGCAGCAGGAGCCGCAGCAGCGCCAGCAGCAAACCACAACGCCGCTCAATGACGGCAACTTTAATGCATTTACCTAGCAGAGATGTGTGTGATACGGTCCTCCTTTTTTTTTGGTTTTCTTCAAACTGCGATGCTTTAAGCTGGCCAGCGTTTGGCGGTTGAAGTTGGCTCAGAGCTTAGCCAAAAAAAGAGAAAAAACAAACCAGAAGCAACTGTCTTGACTTGACTTGGTTAACAGGGAAAAGCTTTCAAGTGGCTCGCAATACCTTTTGTAGCTCGAATAACAAAGGACCTGCCCAGACAATCCCTTAAGCTCGCCCCATTAACCGTTTCGCTAATTTGCCAGGCGAAATGCTTGAGCATTTCACAAATGTACAAGTTCGAATTTCAGTTGAATTGCAACAAATTCTCTAATTGAAGCCGAAACAAAAGCGCGACAGAGTTGCTCAAATTTCCCTGTACAGTGAGCACTATGCGTGGAAGAAACCTTAGATGAGGCCACATTTCGCCATGGATTTAGAGTGACAGAGACAGCGATAGAGGCAGAGTCAGAGACAGGGCTAGCTATAGAGATTATACTAAAAGGCATTACATAATTTCGCTATTTCTGAGTGCAGTCTGAATAGATTTTCGCTGTCTCTCTCCCTCTCTCCCTCTCTCCATCTCTCCCTCTCTCCCTCTCTCTCTCTCTTTGTCGGTTTTTGTATCTCCCATAGATTCATAAATCAGCTTAAATCTCTGGCACTCGGCTATGATGTTTTCGTGCTGGTCTCTCTGGGTCTCCCACTGGCCAAGCCATAAACGTTGATGCGCTTAAGGCTCTTTGAGCGACGCACGCTCTAATAGAGACAGCATGTGGTGCCAGCCACCCACCCAGCCGCCCACCGTGCCCATTTGGTGTGGTGCTGCTGATATGCTTGACGCATGTGTTCGTCATATCCAGTTGCTGCTGTATTTGTTTGGCAACTGTTATAAGCAGATGAAGCGGCCCATTGCCGTCGTCTCAGACGTTTGGCAGCAAGTTGACAGCGCTGTGCTGCTCGATGTTTGATGTTCATCCTTCTCTCTCTCTCACACTCGCTCTCTCTCCCTGTCTCTATCTATCTCTGTTGCTTGTAGTTTATGCATTATATTTGCATTGCTGCGACAAGCCGTTGCAGCGACACGGCACGACTACATAAAAAAGGTTGTGACAGGCCGAGAGAGAGAGAGAGAGAGAGAGAGAGAGAGAGAGAGAGAGAGAGAGGAGAGAGAGGACGAGGACGAGGGAGAGCGACAGAAAGCGAGCTAGCGTTTGCCGAGCTTTGTCTGCCTTTTTACAGCTGACAACTTTATTATAAGCAGTGCTGCCAGATCTAGCTGATCTAGCTGGAAAGGCAACCTAAAAAGAGCTAAAGCGAATAAGATATTATTGCCTGTTTTATATCAAATACAAATATGTATATATATGTATATAGGTAATGTACCTTTGATGACCCTTTTTATGACCCATTTCATTTGATAAAAAATTAAGCAGATATTAAAAAGAAAAGGCAAAAAATGTTTCCAAAAAGCTAGAATTTCAGCTTCTCGCAAATAGACTATAAAAAAACCTGATCTGACGGGAAATAAGCTAAGCCCCCATCAAAGCATATCCAAGCAGCTAGAATTCCGCAAAACGGACTATAAAAGAAGCCAGATCTGACGGTAAACAAGCTAAAATGTCATCAGGCTTGTTAGCCAGCAAATAGAATGAAAAATCATTTCCATAAAATTAAAGCTCGCTGTTCGACTTTTCTTCTCCCAAAACGAAAAGCAGCTACATCTGACGGGAAACAAGCTAAACTCTCAGCAGTGTCGATAAGCGAGGGAAAACGAAGCCGCGCAGCTTCAATATCGACAGCGTCTGCATTTCCCGTTAAGCCGACTTGGGCTTATGAGCCGGATGCTGCTGCTAACGGTACAGAAAGCTGACGCGCCATCAAAACTAACCAATGGGAAAAACTTTTATACAGTTTAACGCAGCTCGAATAACCTTGAGATGCAAAAGAAATCACTATGAGATTTTTTATGCCTTTCGATGTTGTCTGTCGGAGGACGAGTGCAGCTGACAGTTGGCAGTTGGTAGCTGTTGCCAGACTTCAAAGGCGGTCAATACAAATGTTGCCAGCTAGAGAGAGAGAGGGAGCGAGAGTGAGAGAGGGAGAGAGAGAGAGGGAGCGAAGCCAGGCTAGCTATAAACAGCTGAGATGCTATGGAATTGCGTGCAGTTATCAGATCAGGTGTTTGCGTGCTCAGTCGTGGGCGTTGGTCTAGTCTAGTGTGGGCGTGGTCAGCTTGATTAGCGACATAAAACAGGCTAATGACAGTGCTCATTAGAGCAAAATGGCCCAGAGCAGATGCAGGACAGCTAAGAAAGTATTTCGTGGGAAGGGGGAGTGGTAAGGGGGGAGGGGGCGGGGTGTCATCATTTGGCGGTTACTTAACTGCTCTCACGGTCTCGCTCAGCCTCTCTCTCTCTCTCTCTCTTTATTGTTATACACATCACATGCATATCAACATGCACACACACACACACACATACACATGTAATTAATCATACGCCCTGGGCTCCACATGGGGGACTCTTACTTTAAAGCAGCAACTGCGGGCGCGCAGCATTAATAAATTTTGAATACACACAATGAGCACAGAACAGAAAAGGGAAGAGCTGCGAAGCGGTGGAGAGGTGGAAAGGGGGGTGGCGCAACGAGTGTGGGGAGTGGTGGGGCGTGTGCGTTTTGGGGTTCTGTGTGTGGCTGTGCCAAAGGAAAACCAATAAAAATGATGAAAGACTTATGAGGCGACGACGCCAACAGCGGCAAGAGCAAACTAGGTGGCATGCCGCGTATACGTGATGAATGTCGGTGGCACAGCCGAATGCCAATGAAATGTCGACCGAAATAAAGGAAAACACCATAAAAAATTGCACAAACAAACAAAGACAGCGCGAAAAGCCACAAGGCACACAGAGAGAGACAGAGATAGAGAGAGAGAAAGAGAGGGACAGAGAGCGAGAGAGAGAGAGAGAGAGTTGATTTTGTGCGGTCGCCAAGGCAACACACAAAAAGAGCCAAACCGAGAGATACCACGTAAAGTGCAGCGATGACGTTGCACTCGAGTGTCATGAGTGCCATCAAGTGGCCATTCATAACGCCAATGGGGCATTTGAAACTTCTGCTGAAAAGTTTAAATACGAGTGAAAAGTAAAATAAAACAATATTTAAATGGATCGCATTTCATAGCGGATTTATACTGTTCTCCCAGCTGGGAGCTATGCAACCTCTGTGGCGGTTGGGGTAGGCAAACGGGATTACTGGACGGCGTTGCATGTCCCCTAGGCTCAAGAAGTCCTGACAATATGAAGTTCATCAAGTGCACAAGTGAGCCTTCAGCGGCATGAATATGATGTTTAGCCTAAGAATGATGGAACTAGTTCGTAGTAGTTAAGCTAAGAAAAGACCAATCATGCATATATTGATAAGCTCAAGCACGAAAATTGTTGCAATCATGAAAATGAAATGAAAAATGAAAAATGAAAATTGCAGCCCAACTTGCCACTGATTTATACACGCTGCTTCTGATTGTGATAATCGAGGTATACCCAGATGATATGGAACTAGTTTTAGTACCCAAAATGAAGATAGACCAATAAAGAGGGTTGGTTGAGAGTGAGCATAGGCAAAGCGATGGAGAGACATGGAGAGATTGAATATCATAGAAAGAATGATCACAGGGAATGAGTACAGGGATAAAGTAAAGAGCGATCAGAAACAATGAGAAAATAGACAGAGCGCAAATAAACAGAGCGGTCACAGAACGAGTGAGCATGGGCATATAGAAAGCGATCTCAAGCAGAGCGAACCTGGCAGAGCATAAGCAGAGCGATCATAGGGAGATAGCATAGTAAGAATTATCACAGGGAGCAAGTATTACCAATTTACCAACAGAGCGAGCATAGAAAGAACTAACCCAGGAAGAGTATAACATCCTCTTCCACGCTCGATTTCACATGCTGCTCATACAGATCCAAAGTAAGTTTCGCTCTTACCACTCATACATAGCTATTGTGAATGGCTTTTGTAAAAATTTATCAAATGAAACACAACGAAAATTCTCATTTCTTCTCTTCTATTTCCCTTTTGACTTTACTCTCTTCAGAGCACACTAACGTCGACAATTGATGGTTCTTAAATAACTATCGTCCCTATCGAAGCTTCTTAAATGACGATAACTCTGAGCGCATTGGATCTCCACTTATGTATATCGATATGTGTGCTTGGATTTAATTAAAAGAGCTTTATCTTCCCAGCCCTCAATTAATGAACTCAGATATATGGCTTATATACATATATCTGAACTCACTAGATCTCCATCTATTATCCTGCTACAATCTTACTTCAATATATATAATTAAATGATTTATACCATCTCTTGCACGCTTTAAAAGGATTTTACAGGACATCTCTGCCTCAGCTTCAGCTGTCACTTGACGTGATTTGATTGTTATAATTAGGAAAAGTGCTTTAATTATTCACTGAAATTATTCATAATTTTCATATCAAAAAAGTTGCTCAACTACCGCCAGTCCAGCCCATCACAGGGTATATGCATACTAGAGTATAGAGCTGGGACTTGGCTGGGTGATTAGCGGCACTGTGAGTGGCATTTGGACACTTGGCGCGAGAGTTGGTAAAAGTTGCAGCGAGTTCAGCGCAAATGCCACTCATTCATTATTGAGTCAAATTGACAGGATTTCATTCATTTCGATTGGTTGCGAAATAGACATACATACATATATATATACATATACATATACATATGCATATATACATACATATACCAAAGGTGTTGAGCAAGTGCAGCCAACTAGTTGTTAACGGAGTGGCACGCGGCATGCGTCACGTTGCACATTTTTAATGCGTTGGCCAGTTAGCCGGACAGCCCGACAGCCGGATAGCCGTATAGCCGTTGAGCTGGGTCGTGGCTCGTTGGCCAGGGCAACTTTTGCGCTCTCGACTTTGACGAGTTGGCCAGCCGCACAAAGTTTGCCTGTCGTCAGTGCCTTGAGCTGATAAGCGTTGGCCGTGGTTCGAGTCCGTATTAGAGACAACATTTCCGAATCGAAGTTGTTTACGCTGCTGGCGCTCGTCGAGCGCAAAAAAGCAATCATAATGAAACATGCAATGAGTCGCAGACGTAGCCAGCCAGCCAGCTCAATGGGGCCACAATTGGCATGCGGGGGGTGGGACGCAGTAGTCGGCAGGAATATTGGCAAATTGCTTTTGCCGTCACCCCCCAACAGGTGCTTAGTCATAATTGGCTTTGAGTGTGCGAGTGCATATTTCTAATGTCATGGAAGTCCAGTTAGCAGCAGTAGCTGGCTAGTTACATTGTTGTTACCCTTTACGAGTTTACCTCAAGAGTTGACAAAGCGCCCACCTTGCCACGCCTGCCCACCTGCCCAGCTGCCCACCTTCCCTGTCTAGGTGTGTGTGGCTTGGCCTGGCATATATTTGAATTCGCTTTGTTCGCTTCCCTGGCACTAATTGCATGCACTGACTGCATTCAATATGCCTGCTGACACGCCCACTATTGTGAATGGCAGACAAAGTTTATCAGCGCCCACATTCGATTATGCAAAACTTGCACCTGATTCAATTAGTTCGCAAAGTTAAGCCTTAGAGTGTGGCTGCTCTTGTTGTTGGCCTTGCCATTCGCAATTTACATTGAGCAAAGTTCATTTTGCTGGCGCTGCAGATTTCAGTTTCTGAATTATATTTACGCTCATTGCTTACTTTAATCCGCTTTTCCTCAACTGTTATCTCTACCTGATAGTCTGATTTTCAATTAATTGTGATGAAATAAATTTGCATGAGGAGGCAATCGAAATTGAATTGAGAAATTCAATTAAATGTTGCTTAAGAAGCGTTATGTTGTGCCTATCGGCATTTATATCGATATCGATATGTGTGTATGAAATGGAAAAATTGTTAAAGATTTCAGCACAAGAGTTTTACCTTCTCAGCTTTTAATTAATAAGCTAAGTTATATGGTATATATCGTTAACGATTGTTGTTATCGATATAAATGACATTTAATTGTAATTAATAGACCATTGTTATCAATACCATCAATTTTTATCGATTAAATATTTCCTGGAGGCACTATATGAATCATATTTAATTCATCGAATCCTCCATTTATCGATTTAATTAATTAATCCTATTAATAGTTGCTGCTATCATTGTATGTATCGATATATCTAAGGATTACAACACGCTCAACTTTGATAACTCTGCCTGCTCCACTTATCGATTCGATCGATAAGCCCAGTTGATATATGCCTAAGAGGTATTATCATTATCGATATCGACTTCGATACGAATGTATGGATTGCGGAACGTGTTTAAACATTCAATTACAATAGTTTAGGTATGTAGATTCCAGCATGTACTACATGCCTATACTTTATATTTGCCTGCATTATCATGAGCTCTCAGTTCTGAGCTCTTATCGCTGGGCGAATCTATTTGTGTGGATACTTAATAGACAATCGATTCATTTGATGTTTTCGCTGTCTAATAACAAACTACAAACAACTATCAAAAAGCAGCGATAAGCATCTACCAGCTGTAAATCAAAATCATTGTCAACCCAATGCACGAAAAAGTTAACAACTAACTTGTTATTTGTTTTCAAGGCGTTATCAGTTTATTTAAAAAGCAATAACATATGTACATCTATGTATTGATATATAATATATACATATATATATATATGTATGTACATATTTTCAATATATTTTATATTATATTCAGCTATCGGGCAAACTAGCCAAGGGCGATACCATTCTATTCCAGTGGATAAGCTAACATTATCTACAGCCATGTTAACTAGTTGTACGTTATACACACAAATACAAACACACACACACACATATATACACGCGCATATCTATACAATACTCTGGTGTATTGTGGAATGCTTAACTAGCTTTCTTCAGCTACCTTAGAATATCAAATGGCATAAATAGCTTTGCTTATATTAAATCATCATCTCTCGATTGCAATTTTCGCTTAGCTCAGCTAAATTGAGTTCAGCTAAATTAATTATTATTTGCACTTACTAAACTTCCATACACACACACACACACACACTGATAGAGTGGGTGAGAAGTGGTCAGAGTTGAAAGTTGCAAATGGCCGCAAAAACTTTCACATTTTAGCCAAAATAGCAGCCATTGAAGATGTTTGTAAAGCCGGCAGTCAGCTACCTGGCTTGGCTGGTTGGCTTCCTGCTTATGCTTGCTATGACAAAAGCTAATCAAAAACTCATTGCAAATTCATATAGAGCTGGGCGGCTTGGCAGCGCCAGCAAACTGGCCAGCATAGTGCCAATCGGGGCTCGGCTCGAGGCCAAAATAAAGGGAATTCGAAATGACCAAAAATCTGGGAATTAAATGTTTGCCCAGAACTTTGCCCCAGTCCGTCCAGCGCAACCCATTAAAACATTGTTAAATTGCCGGCAACCGAGTTAAGTTCATGATGGGAAGGGTTCTCGGCTTGCAGTTGCTGCCCAACAATTAGGAGCAGCTAAAACTTTCACCACAAAAAACTTTGTCACGAAGTGCCAAAAATTAAATACGCTAACCAGCATCGAATATGCGACAGAGCAACAGAAGTCAGGCCCTAGGTAAAGGAATTTGATCGGAAATATATGGTCATAGCATATATTTTTTAAAGTTAAAATAAAAAATTATGTAAATATATTCAATATATGCGAAAACTTGGATATGAATGAAATAAATAATTCTTATGGTATACAAAACTGAATTTTATACAGGGCTGTTCATATTTGATGGACCCATCTGGAAACCCTGTATCCAACAGAGACGGCATTTGAGAGATATCATATTAAAAGACTATAGTGAATAAATCTATCAGTGAATAAATCTATCTATAAAATAAAATTGAAATGATCATCATCCAAGAAAAAATTTTGTTTTCCTTTGATTAAAATAAAAATATTTAGGTCCGTTGAATATGGGCAACCTTGTAGTATTGGGTCTGTCATATATGAACAGTTCTGTATAATGAAGGAAACTTTCAGGTTATGTTTGCTTAAAAAAAAAAAACAAAACAAAAAATGTTCAAAATTTATTTGCATCTAGCATGACTATTATGAATAAATAAACTTGAATACAATTTTAAAAGCGAAAAAATGTTAGCCATTTTTTTTTAACTTTATGCTCAATCTTTTATACTTTGGAAGGCAGCCTGTTTATTCTATTAAGCTTAAGAGAAAAAGCAAGTAAGTCCCATCATATATCATATACTTGACCCAATAGGTTTCACAATTCTCAGAGCACTTCAAATCTTGTTCAATGATATTTTTAGTACAGTGTCGTCATGGACCTCTTCAGGTGGATGAAAAAGACAGAGCTACTTAGTTCTGGCACATATGCTGCCATGAGTGTCTTCTCTATGCTGAGAAATTTTATAATAGATTCTCCAATACATATTTGTATATGGACAAGTGTCGAAGATGAATGAATGTATGTATTGATGGGCAAGGCAGCTTTTCAAACTTAATTTTAAGAAAATGCCAAATGGCTAAACTTTTCGTCATAAGTGAGCCACATGCACTACGTATACTTAACATTCTGTTTTCGATACTTTTGTAGCACAATAAAATGCCACAAAACTATCGCAAGCTGCTCCAAATTCAACATTTTCAAACGTGTTTAAGCAAAACCCCAACAGAATGAACTTCAGCGAACTGCTTAAATTTCCATTCTCAAAAAATTAAATTAGGTCGTCTAACAAAAAAGGCTTCACAATATTTCAATTAAAATAAAGGTTTCTCATAATAGACCTCCGCAGCAAGCCAACCCCAAAAAAGCGAAGCAGAGAAAACTTGATAGGAAAAAAGGGAGTCAAAATTTTTACATTGTTGCTGTTGTTGTTGTTGTTGTTGCCGTTGTTAATTTGATGAGTTTGGCATTTCGCTTTAATTTTGATTATTTGATTATCGCGCAATTTCGTTTGAGCCAAAACAGATTTCCAATTGACCAAATTCCCAATTTTCAAGTGGCCATAAAAATGTTGCAAAAAGAAGGAACAAAAAAAAAATATGAAGAAGAAGCAAAGAAGCCAAGCAAAAAAAAAAATACCTAAAACAAATAATCGAATTATGGCCAATAAAACACTGGCCAACAAAATGGATTATCAATCGCAATATCTCAAATATAAACTAGACATTTTTTGTTGCTTCCAATAATACATACATACATATATATGTATACACAATTGGCCTAAACTGTGTGTAATTAAAGGGCAGCATACGAGGGGCATTGAGGCAATTGATTGATGTGTTCTGCGCTGGCCCATTGGCTGGGCGTTCTATTCCATTCGACTTTCATGTTTCTTTACAATTGTGCGTAATAATCGCGCATAAATATTTCTAAATTGAGCGTCAACTGGCACGAAACATTTGCCGTCAGCTGCTGTGGGCGGCATTAAGCAGCAGGTGGAGCAGCAGGCGCTTATATATGTATATATGTGCTTCTTTGTGTGTGTGTGCGTGTGTGTGTGTGCGTGTGGAGGTGAAAGTGGGAAAAAGCCACAGAGCCAAAGCTGGTTGAGAAAACAAAATGCTTTGAAATACACGCCTGGCAGGACACAGCGTCACAAAAGGACTACGCTACAAGATATGCTACACGTACAGCAGCACAATGATGATGATGATGATGATGATGATGATGATGATGATGATGTTGCTCTTGGTACTGCATACCGATAATTACACTGTTGATACTGCGCTCGTGCATGTGCCATATGTGAGCATGGCTTAGGGCACCTTCGCCTTCACTTGGTTACGTTTTAGCCGTTGTTGTTGTTGTTGTTGCTTTGAAGAGCTGAATGGAAGTATTTCGCCTTTGTCCCCTGCACAATGAGCTGTAAAACGTGGCATTGGCAAATGACAACAACAGTTATGGCTGCGGCTCCAGCTCTCGCTCGAACCGGGCCAACACTGGACAGCATGCGTGGGCCAGGCGAACGGCGAACGGTGAACGGCGAACGGCAATCAACAGTTGTGATTGTTAGCTAATCGATCAGAATTTATATGATAGGTGAGATAAATTGAATTCATATTGATGACAATTGACAAGCAGCCGCACGACAAATCAATCTGAGCTCAATGCACGATTTATTTATCGAGAACGAGCAACCGTTGACAGCTAACACTGATTTATCGATAGCGATCAGATAGCTCAAAGGCATATTTGAGCACGATTTGATGTGTTATAGCTGTGAACAGGCTAATGGGCTGTTTATCGGCTTGTATCTGTCTTACAGCATACAAAAGATCATCAAATGGAATGTAAAAATAATAGCTGATATTAATACTAATAAATTGAGATTTTCTATCGATACCTTACTGCAGAGAAATGGGTAAATGTTAATGCCCGATTAATATAAATATTTATCCAGAGCTCAGTTTATGTCCTTAAATACTGTGTGCCACAATCACTTGTCGATAGCTCGATTTATCGATAGCAAAATCAGTTGCAGCTTGTTTACTGTAAAGCTTTGCATTATTATTTAGTCAATATATTTAGTTATCGATAGCACAATAATACTAAACTTATTGAATTTCGATATATATTTCGAGTATATTTAATTGCATTGAGAACTTATCGATAAACAAATCAATTAGCTTAGCTTAGCATTATAATTAAATCAATAAATATATTACAAGCTATCGATAACACTGAATTTATTGAATTTCGATAAATATATTCCCGTATTCAAGTATATTCCCGTACCTAAAGATAATTGTCTAATAAATCGATTGATTTATCGATAACGCATTAAGTTTCCATGAGTAAGTCTCTTTGATTTAAACACTTCTAGTAGATAAAGAGTACTTGCAATCGAAGTGCTTACAATACAATACGTTAGTAAATTATCATCTTAGGCATATGCTATCGACATCAAATCTTATATAATTCATCATATCATATTTGTGGCTAACTCAATTTATATGAAATGTTGTTTCGTTATTGAGCCAAATTGCTTTAAGAGTAAATTGCACACAGTGCTCCATATTCCGTCTCCGCACACTCTCAGAAAAAAGAAGGAAAATGCGTTTATCATGAAATAATTGAATTTGATTGTTTGGCTTCAAGTTGCGGCACATACATAGACTGAGGGGAAGGCGAAGCGCTGAATGCGCTCCAAATACGGTACAGAAGTATTTTGGCATTTACATGTTCAATGGTGGAAGCTGGGATGCCAAGCATCCAAAGTCAATTGAGTTATCGATTTTCGATACATCAACTGTGCTGCACTTAAGTACACTTTGGAGAGCAAGAAACGATTTGGCCGAATCACATTTAACCAGTCTGCCACTGAGTAACGAGCATTAATCGCTTAATTGAAAACGCAAAGCTCTTAGCTTTAATCGCTGAGCTCTTCACAACATTTTGCGAGCGCATTCACAGAGGCCGAAACATTTTTCAACATTAAATGCACAGTTTATTATGTCAATGCGCTTCACTGGACAGAGAGAGAGAGAGAGAGAGGGTGGAGGATGCGAGGAGGAGGCTGTGTGGGCGTCGATTGGAATTACGATTTCATTGGGGCAAAAATGTGTGCTGGCCATTTCATCATCATTGCAGATATCACGGCAATAGTCGACCGTAAATCAGTGTGGAAAGATTCGATTATTAGTTTGGTATATTCAAACATGCCTCGTGGGCCAGTCAACTCAATAATCGATATGCATATGTATGTGGATGTCGATGTGGTTGCGAATTGCGTATGCCTAGCAAATGCCATTCAATAAATAATCGACGAGCTTTAGGCTCGCCCGCAATACTCTGCGGCTTGATGTTCTGGCCCAGCATTTGCATATGCGCCCTGGTAAATGGCAATGGGAAACAATGGTAAATCTGTGGAACAGTGGAATCGGGCCAGCTGCAGGGTAATTGAGAGTAAAGTCAATTTGCATGCGATTCACAATTTCTCGCTGCTCGCATATGGTACAGCGACATTAGCATCTGGAAGATACGTGGAGCTGCCTATGCAAAGCTCGCTCTCTCGCAGCTCTCCCACAGTTGAATATACTCGAATGTACATATATGTATGTATGTATATATATGTATGTGTGTGTGTGGCCTTTGTTGTATCGATCAAAGCTAAACAATTGAATTGTAATTGGTATAGAATTTCGTTGGGAGGCGCCGCTTGCTGCTTGCCGCTTGCTGTTTGCTCTTACATGATACAAGATACAAGTCGCAGCTGTTAATGCACGTCTGTAGTCATGTGCTTCGATTTATCGACAGCATTTCTATTTGTACTTTTGCCACCAAATATTTACACAATTGACAGCTGCTCGCTGCGCGCTGGCAGTGTCTTACCCCCAGCACCGACCCCTCCTATATATTGTAGTATATATATATATATATTATCCGAGCTTATTGTCACATAATCTTTGTCAACATAAAGCAGGCCACATCCGCGACACTTCCATTGCCTTGGCAAATACCCTCATTGCCGGCTGGCTGGCTAATGTGCCACGGCGCAAACAAACGCAGCGAACTTGAACTGACTTTAGATCTGCGCTGCCCCGAGATGATACACACGAGATGCTGACAGGCTGATAGCACTCACTCAACGTGTGCCACATTCAATGTCTATTTATAGGCAGCTTAAATTGTCTAGAAATGTATTTAAGAAATTTGTTGAATTAAATGGAACATATGATAGGCTTCAATTGAGCTGTATATGGCTGGATGTTGGGTAGCTTGGGTCTTTGGCATTGTATCTGGAATATGAGTTAAGCAATTATCAATTGGGGTGTGCATTGATTTGGAAGCCAAGCTGCTTGGAACTCTTTTTTTTTTCAATATCTGTTGTCATCTCCTTTGATCTGAGGTCTTTAGAGGTTCTCTGGCCGTGCAGGCTATCTAAGCGCTAATCTATTTGATGTCTTCATATATTTTGTATCCTAGCTTCTCTGAGTTCCATTTGCTATATCTCTTATCTACTCTCAATTGAAATCTGATTGGATTTTTTGTTCTGAAAATTCAGATTTCAACTGAAATTCTTATGAAATGTATATCTTTACTGCTTAGAGCTCTAAGTGTTATTTCTATTATCTTCGTAGATTTTTTACCTTAGCTCTTTCAACTCGAATATCCGTTATCTATAAGCATTTTCTCATTTTGTCTTTTACAATATCAGTTATCATCATCATAATGGATATTGACTGAAATGTTAGATATCTCAACTTTTGAGAACAGCTTGCATTCCTTATTTATTCGGCATCTAAACTCGATATCATTTCAACTCTATATCATTTGCCTTCAATTCCCCAACTAAAATCTTTATAGATGCTTAATCTTAACTGCTGGGAACTTTATTTTTGCAATATGTGTTATCAATTCTGATTATATTCTTTAGAACTAGGTTATCTGCATATATATTCATTTTGAATTTTACAACTTTACGCTTGAGAGCTCCGTCTGCAATCTAAACTGATCAAATATCTGAACTCAAATATCACTTGAGTTCCTATTGGATATGGAACTTCAAGTCTAGTCTCAAGTGAGATTATAATAGATTTAATATACAAACTCTTTTGACCTCCTTTATCCATTATCAACTGTTCATTCTGTTATTTCTGCACATATATATATTTAATTTAATTGGTTTAGAGTTGCCTTTTGCATTGGTAATTCTTTATTCCATTTATATTAAATTCTGTTTTAGTTGTCTAGAACGCAACGCTCAGTGCAGCAAGAGTTCGTTGTGAGCGTTGAGCTGCGAGCAGCATAGCATATGGCTGGGGCTGGCTTAAGTTGTTCGCAATATTTGTGAGACAATTGTGCGTATACGTAATATTTTATTTTTCATTTATTTTAAAGCTATGCAATTGTATGTGTGTAGGCAGCTGTTGGGGGTGGGTGTGTGTGTATTCCGTGAGAGGATATGTGTGTGCATATATACACATATATGTATGTATGTATGTATGTGTGTGTGTGTGTGTGTGCTTTTCTTTTCTTCTATTTCGTGTTAAGTTATACTAGCTGAGAATTTTGGCTTAGTTTGTTTTACTGCTTGTAGTTGGCAAGTTTCATTTGGCTTAAATGCCAGCACAATTGTCCATCCCCACACACACACACACACACACACGCGCTAGTACACTCACGCATATAGAGTGTGAGATACGCATTTAATATCAGTTAAAAAGTTTTTGTTATTAAATAGACGTGTCAGCCACAACAACAATAAATGAGCTTATATAGAAGTATGTGTATATATAAATATATATACATATTTATTTTGGTGAATTGTGCTACTGATAAAGCCACTTGTCTGCCCGTCCAATCAATCAATAAGCCCGCCTCACTTTTTGCCATGTTGCATAAACTCGTTCAACGCACAAAATGGCAGCCATAAATGTTCCCACGATACTCGCTCAAACACACACGCACACACACACACACACACTTGTATTGATTATTTATGTGTTCTGTGTGGTCTTCGGTTCAGTTAGGCAACCAATTTGCATAACAACAACAACAACAACAACAACAGTAGCAGGAAATAAAAAAAAAATAAAAACAATATAATTTGCCAAGCTGAGACGCAAATCGAAGTTGCCAACCTGTCGGTAGCCATTTGTTGGCCTGGACATTATTGTTGTTGTTGTTGTTGCTGTTGTTGTTGTTGTGGCGTGCTAATGACAAATTAGTGCCTGCAATTTGTGTCAAGTTGAAGTTCAAATGGCCAAAACCATTTTGTGGCCAGCTAAAACAATTTCGAACAGCCGCCGCATATATGTACATATATATATGACAGCATCAATTCCGTTTGACATTATAAAATATGATGAATTCAATTTGTAATTTGTGGCCGGGCCGGACTAAAAGGCCAGCAACAACGTTTAATTGAGCATGGCACAAAGTGAAAACGAAAGTGTTTTGTTGTTGCCGTTGCAAAGGCCAAAAGGAATTCAATTCCACTTCCAATACCAATTCAAATTCCAATTCCAATTAGAATGCCATGCATTCATAACTCTCTGCTTTGAGCTTTGATTGAGTGAAATATATAGTAAAAAAAAATATCCGGGAAGAAGCAGTCGAGAGGCGAAACTACCTCCCAAAGAGAACTAATTATTTTGTATATCGTGGAAATAGCTGTGTGACTGCCCACATTATGCTGACTGTGGGCGTGCAGCGTAGGCCACGCCTTTAGAGCCATTCAAAGGCACGCAATTATTTATTCAGAGTTCAACTCAATTTGAATGTCAAGGCAATGCTTTCAATAAGTGTAGCATAATTATTGCAAATTAATTGCCTTCCGTTCAGTTAGGTTGGGTGCGAGGGCTTACCACACAGAGAAGATTCATAACAATCGCAGGCGAGGGCTGTTCGGCAAGTTGGCGGGTTGGTTGTGAGCGCCAATTGAGCGGAGGTAGTTTAAGAGGCATTTAATATAGAGCATGTTGTCTAAGGGATATGCATTGAATAAGGCGTGGCATGTGTGCGAGGTGCGCTTAAGGAGTATTGGATATAGACGCCAGCATAAAGCATGTAGGACTCGTCTACAGTTATAGCAAATGGATTTGTTAGATCGTGACATATGTATTTATATGCGAGGTGTACTTCAAAAGTCTTGCATATGTTGATCTAACGAGGGTTGCCCAAATTGTTCTTAAAGATTTCTCAATTGCCATTCATATGCCAGAAAGTTGAACCAGTTCGAAGTGTTAGCTAAGTCTTGAGAGATGTTGCGCTTGGCTTGTCTAAGACTTGTGATTATTTTCAATGAATCGAATCTATGGCAAAGTTTATGACAATGAAAATATTTCTGACTTCGTCATTTTCATGCCGAGTGATTAGGTGAGGTCATGGAAGGACAAGGTTGAACAACAGCTGAAGTTAAGACTTGAAGAGGCTGGGAAAAAAAGTTGGCAGAGTATGATACCTGATTCGATTTACTTAGAAAACCCCAAGAGTAAATAAATCAAGAGAATATAAAGAAATTTAAATAAATAAGAAAAAGTAATGCAGCATCTCACTTCATGCTCAGCTCTTAGAGTCTGAGCCTCAATTATTTGCCTGCATAACAAAAAGTTATATTTTTTTTTTGCAATAGATTTTTGATAGCATTTCATGCGCAATATTTCTTTAAATAAAAGAAAATAGAGAAAACTCAGTGCTCAATGTGTTTTTCTGAAGGCCAATTAAATTGCTTGCATAACGCTGCAATCTATGCGAGTGTCAGCAGTGAGCCAAAGCAAAACCTTTGGGCAGTTGCAGCTACATATGTATGTAGAGCCGTAGCCACAAGTCAAATGCAACTGTTGTTGAGCCGTTGCAATTGCATAACATTTGACTATTTCACATTAGCCTCAAATGCGACAAAGAAAGAAAAACTAAAGCCCGGAGAGTTAAAGGAAATGGCAAAGTGCGTGGGTGTGTGTGTGTGTGTGTGTGACAGGCGAAACCTCAATAGATGTTAGGTACATACACATAAGTCCTATAGATACATATGTATATCTAGATATTTATATATATACTCTATATGTATTTGTATGTCTGCAAACAAAAGTTGAACAATTTCGAATCAAATTTGTCTTAATTTGCCAATCAGCTGCAAAATATATTTGCACAGCGATAAGGCGAGAGCGATAGAGAGAGGGAGGGAGAGTGAGAGAGAGAGAGTGGGTAGCAATTGCATAACAGTAATTGACACTGTGTGTAAATGCAAATCCTTTAAGTGGTCGCTGGAGTGTTGGGCACTTGAAATAAGTGCAGGGTGTCTCGACACGACACGACACGACGCGACACGACGCGACACGACACGACACGACTCGACACGTAACGCCTTAGCCTCAGCTGGCCCGTTGGCAGTTGGCAGTGTCGCACAGTCACGTCGAACAGTAGACACACCTCTGGCCGTGCTATATTTAGATGATGGCATATTGTTTAAAGCTAAAAACTTTATCTCAAATCTTATCGATGCACGAATACAATTGTGTCGCAACTTATCAAGCAATTCAAATCTCAATGCAGAGCGAGAGGCAGGTGGGCAGAGTTCGTGTGCTGCACAGCCAGAATGTCGCCTATTATTAATTAGTGTATACGTCAATCAGAGATATTTTCGATACACGCATTAACAATGTACGGAGCTGTTCTACATACATACATACATATGTATGCATGCTCCAATCGAAACAGCAATCGAGACTTGCGAGACTTAAGTTGCTGCTGTTTTATTTTTATTTATTTTTTTTTTTTTGCTTTATTATTATTATGTTGTTGTAGTTGTTGTTGGTGTCCATAGCCTATCGGTGTATCAACGGCGTCCGTGGGTGCGCTATTATCTTATCGGCCCTGCCTAAGACCCGCCGCGTAAACGCTTTAAACAGCTTTCGCAGCGTCAGCGCGACGATTATGAAACGTGTCGCATTGCTCCGAGCGTGATTAGTTTTAGCCCAAAAGGCAACTGGCCATAAAAGAAGAGCGAATGGTAAATGGTAAATGGCAAATGCATTCGCACGGCTGCTGGACGAATTTATCTGTGTGGCATTGTGCGAGCTCCAAGGCAATTGGGCGGCAATTATCTGCCCCATCAACGGCATTATCATCAGCAAGCGACAGAAGAAGCTGCACCAATTGCATTGCCACACATGATGTGCGAGCTAGTGTGTGTGTGTGTGTGCTGTGTGTGTGTGTGTGTGTGTGTGCGAGTCACTCAAGTGGCGCTTTAGCTTGACGTCTGAGTGCAACTGAGTGTTTGCGGGTATCGCAGACAAATGCCATTCGAGTGCCAGACATGTGCATGTGTGTGTGTGTGAGTGTGAGTATGAGTGTGTGTGTGTGTGTGTCGCCATTAAAGTCACACATAGAAAGTGCACACATGCTCCATTAATTGCATCTAATTAGTTGAAATCAAAGCAATTAATCTTTTTAAATGATTTATTGATGCACACACACACCCGCCCATACACATAGACACACACTTATCTGTCGCTTAACGGTCAGCCCTTATTAAACACACAAGCTGATTGAATTACTTGCAATCGCTGCACTCGAGGCAATTCGAGCAGCGACAGCTTAACTTTAACAGCCTGCTAATGCCATAACAAATCTCTCTGGCTCCCGGCGTGAAAAGTTAGTCGAGCAATTAAGATGTTAGCCAGTGCCGAGGGCATATTGTATGAGAAATTGCAAATCTAATGCCGAGCAGCTTTCAAAATAAATAGAAAATTTATTTCGTAATTGAATGGCAATTCAAGGATTTAATGTTTGCTTTCAAATGCTCAGACACAGCCTGAATGAGCATTTTCAATTGATGCGTGATGCGAAATCAAAATGTTATACACACACACATATATCTAATAAGTCTTCTCACATATACACACATATCTATGTATGTATTTAGGTTTGTATGAATGTCCTCTATGTGGCAGCCGCAGCGCCGACATCTGGAAATTGACAGGCTAACTTGGAGCTTTATTAAATATCGACGCACGCTGTCAACCTGTCGCCGCGGTGTTAAATATCTTTATTTTCCTTCTCTTCTCCGTTCATGCTCATTCGCGAATGTGAAAGGAGTATGTGGGTTTTGTTGTCGAACCAGGCCAGTCCCTATGAGTGCAAAGCATATCTATGCTTTAACCTCGAAATATAGAATTTTTTTTGTTTATTTTTTTATAGTTGTTCAAAGATTTGCTTAATTTTTTGTATAAGAAAAAGTATTAAAATAAAAAAAAAAAAAATAATAATTTTAAATGATATTCTTGATAATCTCGAACCGCCCACTAAGGGCGTGGCATATGCATTTTGAAGAGAGTTGGAATATGGCATGTATGCTCGCAGTAAAAACACAAGTTCGACAAGATATGGCGGATATACATACATATATACAATCATGGGGGGCGTGGCTAAGCGGCTCTACACTTTTAGAGCTAGCAGCTAAGATATCTTCAAACTACATTACTGTTCTCTATACATTTGCCCAACAATATATGCAGCAATGCCGAATAGGGGCGTGCTGTAATGGAAAATGATTCTGTTGAATGAGTATTATGCGGTCGTTAACACCCGATTCTCACTTGTATGATTATTATATTTTTCTTTTCTGTTATGTTTCATTGACAAGCGAGAGAATTGAATTGAACTTTTTTGATTCTGTTGAATGAGTATTGTGCGGTCGTTAACACCCGATTCTCACTTGCATTATTATTATATTTTCCATTTCTGTTATGTTTCATTGACAAGCGAGAGAATTGAATTGAACTTTTGTCGAGCCTGTTGTGTGCTGATGATGTGCTTTAAATGCCCCCCGGCAATTACGTGCCGAGCATTTGCATTCGCCCATAAATCTATGCACTCAACTAGATCCCACACACTGATTTGCGCTCGCCGTTGACAGACAATGTGCAATGGGCAAATATATAAATCATATGTAAATTATTTGGCAAATCGTCAGCGCGACCGTGTCAACAATTGTTTTGGGCTAGGTAAACGCATTAGGCTTTTAATTTGTTGAACTGGCAAACGAATTGAATTAAGTGTAGTACCTCCCCCCCCCACCCCCTAAAAAAGAGAAAGCAAATAGTTAATGTAAACATGCAGAGCACAAATGTTTGCGGCACACGCGGCGTATGCGCAACGTGCCCGACTTTGACTCTCCTCGAGTTTTCTCGTTGCATTAGTTCAGTTTGTGTTCGCATTCAGAGTTTGAGTTTGAGTTACAGTTGCAATTTGTAGTTTCGTACTTAATTTGAAACTAATTAAAAAATTCTCTGTATTTTTTTTTTTTTTAAATGTATTATAATAAATAATTTGTTTTTTGTTTTTAACTTCTGTTACGCTGCTGTGAAATTTACCTTTATTTTCCGTTGATTGTGCGTGCTGCGGCTGCTGCTCCGCGGCTTTGACTTCTTCCTCTTCTCGTTGGATGCTGTTGATTTGATTTAAATGTTTTTGTTGTTGTTGTTGTTCTTTTCTTTTTTTTTCAGGTATTTTTGGTTGTTATATTTTTTTGTATTTTTTTTTTTTTATATTATTTTTATTTGCTTGTTATGTTTGTTGGTGGGTCGAGTTGCGTGTACGTTGGGCGTTTGCCCCCACTTGACTAACGGCAAAATTTGTTTCGTTTTTAATTGCTTTTGCTTATGTTTTTATTTTATTATTTTATTTTATTTTTTTCGCTGTTTTCCTTTTTTTATTTTTTATTTTTTTTTTACATACGCGTGTGTTTATTTATTACAGATTTATTTTGTTTTCTCTTCTCGGTGTATTTCTGTGGAATTTGATAAGCAAAAAACAAAGTCGCGCAAAACTGTTGAAATTAACGCGCAAAGAGTAGAAAACAAAGAATTAATTTTAATACACAGAGCGAGGGCGAGAGCGAGAATGCGAGAATGGTGTTTGTGTGTGTGTGTGAGCACAATGTATATATTGTTTATTTTATTTTAGTTTTTGTTGCTGTTGCTGTTGTTGTATTTGCTGTGCTTTTATTTATTTTAATTTTTCTCTAAATATTTAATGTCCTGGTTTTTGCACCTTTTTGGCTTTGGCTTCGGCTTCGGCCAGCTTTTGCCTTTGGGTTTGCCTTTGCTTTTGCCTTTTTGGTTTATTTTTATTTTTATTTATATATTTATCGTTAAATTTTTGTCGCTTGTTGTCTTCGCTGTTGCAGAGCACTGAATTCATACACTCGACTGCGCGTTCTGTGTTGTGTTTTATAAATAAATAAGTTTCACGTCTAATGGCCACCGAAATGAATTTCTAAGCCCAAGCCCAGCTGCACATAGATACACAAACACATACACAGATTTAGAGTGAGAGTGAGTGGGGGATGGTTAGTGGGACAGAGAGAGAGAGAGAGAGAGAGAGATACATACGCATACACACTTGCTACGTATTACCCAACAACTCAATATGCTGTCAGCCAGAAGTACACGCACTTTGTTGCACTGCGGCCTGCTTTAATTATGCTCTATATACAAGCACTTAGCATAACCGCAAAAAATATATATAATACACACACACACACACACACACACACACATATGTATGTACGTATTTGATGAATTCCCATAATACTGTCGTATACCCTGCACTATGTGAATAGACAAAAGCTGGCGCTGACTATGAGAGCAGTACGAAAGCAATTTAAAAGTCTCTCAACTGGATTTTCTATGTGAGCAAATAATGAATTGGGATTAGAAAATAGATTTGACACTACTTTAAATAAATAAATTGCTGCATAGAAATGCAAAGAGTTGAAACTGCTTTCTCTCTGAGACACTACTCAATATGTTGATGGATTATAGTCGTGGAAAATAGCTTTTAGATTAGATATGCTATCGCTTTCTATTAATTCCTTAGAATATTCGCTCTCTCTCTCTATATAATATAGTATTCAATTTATATTTAGTCTTGGGATAACAGCGATTGGCATATAGTTTGGACTCTACAATCAGCTCACTTTGAATGATAGGCATTGCTTTATCTACATCATTCTCGGCATGGAGCAGACAAGTGCTGAGACTACTTTCCCTTTTATAAGACAATTCTGATAATGTGCTTTGAATTGTGATAAATTGGGATTATAAACTAATTTTGCAATTGATGTGATAAGAGCTGTTTCATGGGTATAGAGCATTCTCGGAAGACTTGAAAAGATAAGTCTCGATGAGTCTGAAATTGTCTCTAGGGGACTCAAATTTGGCCTGATTTAAATGTTACTTTATAAAACATTTGCTGAGTTGAAATTTTAAAGAGTTTTTATTATCATCAGCATTAAATATGTTTGGGGGATTGGTAAACAGTGAGAATTATATGGAACACTTCTAAGCACTCAAGTGCTTAGATTTAGAATTTCTAAAATTGGCATTGGAAAATCACTTTAGATTAGTTTAGATTAGTGCTCGTAGTCATGGTTGAATATCGATATTATCTAAGCGTAGAGTGCGTGGCTTAAGCCGATTGAAATGGAAACTTTTTAATCAATTTTGTTCCTCTTTTGTTTTGTGTGAGATAAGATAGAATTTTTTGGAGATTTTGGCTTAGCCCAAGGTGACATTTTATGGGAGATAATGTCTATATACAGACAAATACACACATATAAATATAGTAATGTATAATTTATAGTATATACAGAAATAAATATGCATATATTTATAGTTATTTTTGTTTTTAATTTTCCAATGATTTCTGCTCAATAAAAAAGTATCGTAAAACTCTTTTGCATTGCCAGCATGACTTGCAATCTGTACAGGGTATTTCGCCTGCAGCGTTTGCCTGCGCTGCTTGCCGAAAGTTGTTCATGGTTCGTTTTTCATTTTTCGCTTGATGAATATTTTTAAATAGTTTTGGCTGGCGCATAAAATGTGTTAATTTTGCTAGACATTGTCGCTGTTCTCGCACTCGTGTTGTTGTTGTTGTTGCTGGTTTAGTGTTTCTTTTGTTTTGGTGGCCGTCCAATAATTTTGATTGCTGCCAAAAATTCTTAGACATTCGGCCGCATTCTCGGCTGACAGTAAGAGGCCCTCGGCCTCATCCCGCACCACCACCAACCAGCAACCACCAACCAGCAACCACCCAGCACCACAGCTATTAGTGAAATGTGAACAAAGTCTATCGCTACTCTAGTTACTCTACTTATGTCAATTGGGCCCTCTTCTTCTGCCGGCTGCCCTCGCTGACGCGTTCATAGCGCTAATTGATAGCAAGTGATATGAACGATTGTCGCTTGTGCTTGCGAGGCTTTTGATTTTGATTTCCTTGAGTCATAGCCAATGGTCTGCACGCCGCTTGACAACTGTTGGGCCGTTGGCCCGATTCAAATTTCAGCTGGAACGGAAGCTGTGTGTGCCGTGTCATTTGGCTATTTGGCTGTGCTAGCATTAATCATAGTGATTAATTGAATTTTTTGCCTTATCTGTGGGCTCCCCCCCACCTGACCAAAGTCACAACGTTGTAGATCAAGCGATAATACGCGTAATACGGCATAAACACACGTGCGCTTTAGCTTCATCTCTCTCTCTCTCTCTCTTTCGCTCTCCCACTCGCACATTGGACGACTTAAGTTTTATGCTAAACAAACAACAATCAATAAAAGCAATTAATTTGTTGCAATAAATGGCAAACGCCCACGAGAGCCCAACGGAGATAATCGCAACAGATCTGGCTTGGGCCATAAACATAAACTATAACAGCCATATATGGGCCACATTGCCACACATGGCTCACTTATATGGCCGACAATGACAACAACAACAACAACAAAAGTCACCAAAAAATCTCGATCTCTCTCGTTAAGTGATTCGTTAGGTGTTCTGGGATTCTCTCTGCCCTGCAACAAGTTCTGCAGCTGCTGCACTAATTGCTCGTGTTTGCAAGTGTCTTTTGAGAGTCGTTCATTGGCTTCGCTTTCACACATACACACACACACACACGCACACTCACACACACGCACACTCGTTACATTTCCAGGGCTGTGCACTTTGATTTGCTTTTCAAGCACCTTTTGCACTCAACACGCGACACACAAAAAAAAAAAAAAAAAAAAACAGAAACAAAACAAAAACACAAAAAAAATTGTATATATATATATATACCATATAGTAGTCGAACGGCGGCTAGAAATGGTAAAACACTCGACTTTAGACACGAGCGCGTGGTTGTTGTTTGGTTGTTGGTTATACGATTGCTGATTGCAGCAGTTGCTGCTGTTGGTTGCACGTGCTGCTGCTGCTGCTGCTGCTTCTACTACTATTGCTGCTGCTGCTGCTGTTGCTGCTGCTGCTAGTTAGCTGCTGCTGCTGCTACTGCCGGCGGCTCTGCTATTTGGGCTCGCTTTAGTCGCTGCTGCTAAACCTTCACGCTAGACGTTTGCTACGCAACTGACAAGCGGCAGCGGTTCGTGTCTTGCGACGAGCCACAAACGACGCGCCGCTCGGCCGGGCGCTTCGGCTCGCCAAACGTTCGCTTTCAACATGTTGCGAGCGTCGCGCACCGAACCAGCGGGCGGGCCATGAGTGAAAGTGCAGCAGCTGCTGCAGCTCCTCCAGCTTTTTCCCTTTTTTTTTGTTTTGTTTTTTGTTTTTTGGCTTTGGCTTTGGGTGTTCAGCTTTGGCAGCTCCCAAAAAAAAAAAAATAAAAATAACAGAAAATAAAATGGAAAATCAAGCAGAAAGAGGAATCCTTGTAAGTGGAAAACAATTGTGCTTGATGGACTTTATACATGCCCTATGTTTAGTAATATCCTATTGAAGTACTTTTCTGCCTCAGATTTGATACGAGACTCATCTAATAGAACACTATTTATCGATATTTATCGATTTGCCTTTCCAGCTTTTGCTGCCTGGCTGCTGCAGAATCCTTGCAACTGAACAAGAGTTAAATTTGATCGACTTAGAGATACCCTGTGTTCATACTCAATAATAAATGTCTGTTATTTGTCTACCAATCGATTATGATAAAAGTAAATAATATATCGATATATCGCTATTTATCGATTTACTCGAAGTCACATCATATCAGTCTTTACGGCCGTCTATGTTGCTTACTTTCAGTTAACTCTTTGGTCTACATTTGAAACTCCCCTTGGCGTGTGTTTACAGGGTATATAAACGATTTTTTCCTTCGTTAGGCTGGCGCACGAAATTGGTAGGCAACGGCGAAAAGGCCAAACAAAGCGGGCAAAAGCAATAAGAGCAAATAAATAAACTGCAGCTGCAGGAGCAGCAGCACCTGCGTAACCCTTAGCAACATGCTGCACAGTGGTGCAAAATACAAATATATATATATATATTTGAAATAACTGTAGTAAGGATTTGAAGCTTTAACCTCTCTCTAGTCGAGCAATGCATACACGATGTGTGTGCAGCATCATATATAATTGAAATATTTTATTACTGCAAGAGAAATGTCCGCTTCGCCTGGCCACTGTCAACTCAATGGGCGTGGCAGTGGGCAGCAAATGTTGAGGTAACATTAGAAGACTGATGGAGCCGTCAGGGGCAGTCTTTGACACCGAATGCCAGCCTGCAAGTCTTGGCTTTTACTGTTCCAGCAAGCATTTGAGGCATGCGGCGGCTTGAAGCTCTGTCAGATAGTTTGTTTTTGTCTTAATTGCTGTGGACATCAGATATTTTTATACATATATGAATTGAGAGAAATTCTGAGAAATCCAAATGCTTTTCATTGTGCGCATATTCTCAGAAATTGATAAATGCTTTTCAGACAGATCAAAAGCTGCTGCTTGTGAAACAAATCATTGAGTCAAGCTGCCGCAAATGAAAACAAAATTTGTGGCCAGCGTCTTAGCACAGTACGGAAACGGATTTTGACGGCCGTCCGGGCCAAGCAAACATGTTGCCAAGTGTATTTTTCTAGCCAACATGTTGGCTGCCTCTGGCGGCATTAATGATGTGACTGTGGCCAACACCACAAACACCAGCACAAGCAGCAGCAGTCGGCTGCCAAATCCCAGTCGCCAATGACCAATGGATGAGATGATGGCGCTGGCTGTGGCTTTGGGTGTGTGCGGCAGCGCTGCATTGGCGTTTGTGCAACGCGGCGTATGATTAACAAACTAAACAAGCATTTATCAGCGAATGCAATTGACGACTCCCTGCGCACCAGTCGAATCCAATTAAACACCAAATAAATCCTGCAACTAGTTAACTAGTTTCAGTTCATATTTCGCACGCACTCTCTACCCAGTTTTGGCCGGGGCGCTGCATTGTTGAAATGCAACTGCAAGTGCAAACAGAAGCCGATTACCTAATTAAACAAACAACAAACCAACCAATGGGCAGCAAATGTTACACTTGTGAGTTTTCATGGCGGCGGCAACAGGGCACAGTTTAACCTTGGACTGAGCTCGCCCCCCAACTGCATTTGGAGAGGCAGCGCGAGGAGAGAGGGAGAGTGAGAGGGAGAGAGAAAAAGAGAGAGAAAAGCTATGGTATTACTAGTAGACCCAATCAACTAAATAATCTTTAGCTCAATGTACATATCATGGATTCAGCTGAGCTTCTTAGCCAGAAGAACATTTTCATACACAAAATTTCAGGTGTACAAATCTTCTTAGCATGCATGGAGCTTTTTCTCTAAAATCGTTATCAATTCTTTAACTATATGCATAGATAATCAAATGCTTGATATTGAATTTAAAGTTGTCTCTCCTTCTTTAAGTGATTGGACAAGCCAACTCCGCTGCTCAGCCAAGAGCTTCAAGTCAAGCTTAATAAATAATAAAACATAGCTGATACACTTAGCTGTATATCTAACCATTTATCTATAGATAAAAAGTATATTACACACATATACATATGTGTACACACACATATGTCAAGAAACGTGATAATCTGTCCCGAAGCAGTATGGCATCCTGGTTACAAAATCTTTACAGAATCGCAACACCCCTGCAAGAAGAAGAGTCCGGGAAGCACATTGACAATGGCAAGCCGCATACGCTGGTGATTAAATGTCCTCATTAATATTTAAAGCTGCTTAAAGTTGCTTGCACGTAATTCAATCGCTAGATTTTCAATACTCTATTGAAACTCAACACACGATTATACACACAATAATTGTTACATATATCTATATATGTACATGGATGTGTAATAATAATCTCCATCACTTATTCAACATTTGCAACATCTGACACAATCCGTTTCACTCATTCCATCATTTTTGCTGAGGCGGTGCAGCTTCTGCTTTGCTGCATTCTTTTGCTGCCCAGTCGCAACGGCATACCGCCCACTCATGGATCTCTCCAGCGCTTTGGGTAGAAGAAGAACTCATAGTGTGGAGCAGCTCTGGAGAATACGCTGGCTGTTGCATCATTAGCGTTTTGTGCTGGTCAGAAATTCGCGCACGATGTGCGAGTCGGGGAATAGACAAGAATCGAACAGAGAGAGAGAGAGAGAGAGAGTCGAGGGTTCAAAAAGAAAAAATCTAGGCAAAGCGGCTTTTACAGCTCGCCCGCGCACTCAAAGGGGCTGAACTTGTTGGGCAAATGTATGTAGATGTGCGACATGAGTGCCAACGTAATGCCACAAAAGAATAGACAATCAAAAGTCGCAAATGGAGGTTTTGAATAGTGACAGGATATGTGTAAGATGGCTAGAGCAATGGCTATATGAATAAGTAGTTATATCAATGATAGTTTTAATATAAATATGATTAATTATGGTCTTTCATTTTTGTTTGAAAAGAAATTTAATTCAGTTTGCCTTAAATATATTTTTAAAATAGAATAGAAATTTAGTTTGTTGACATGAGAATTTATCGAACGACTTTTATCGATAAATATAATATTTTATAATATTTCTTTTTGGCCGGCATATATATCTTATGTATTTTAATACTATTTTATATGTATTATAATAAATAAGAGTAATAACCAAGCACTCATTGCTTTAGCTTGGATCACTTATCGATTATGGCATCCCTAATCAAAGTGAATACTTTGTCTAAAACGCCGTACAGTCTGAAAGAGAAACTAATTGTATTTGGCCACAAAATGTTGATTTTGCCGCTGAGCTCGCAGCTGCGGCTGCAGCTAGCAGTTCAGACTGGAATATCGAAGAGCTAAATTAGTTAAGTTGCATACAGTGGGGCCGGCTGGCGTTGCTCTATTCAGTTATCGATGGAGCAACACACTAGTTAGACATGTATGAGTCTAGTGCCACCGCCGCATGACAGCCTGGATTGACAGCAAAATTGATTGAACATGTTGCCAGCTGCCCTTTGGCTGAACGGCCGGAGATCACAAATTGAACTGCAGGCACGCGTTCGACAGCGACCTCAGCATGCTGCCGAGCTTGTTCTCCAATTAGGCCATAATGAACTTAGCGAGTCTATTAGTCGGTTCAGCCCGACAGAGGCGCAAGAGCTTATCAAACTAACTTTGTACTTACAGTTGAAGTGCATTAACGTGAAACAAACTTACCTGTGAAAGAGAAGAGAAGAGAAGAGAGAGAGAGAGGTAAAATCATGGATTAATGTATGCAAAGTTATGGTAAAGCAACAGTTTCAGCTGCAGCAAAAACTGATGTTATTTCATTAAAAAATATATATATATATATATTGCAATGTACTCTACCAAACGTTTGGTCAACAGCGAAATAAAGTCGTTTTTATTATTCAATTTAATATCAAGAAGCAATGCAATGCGAATCCCTGACTCTATTTACCATACATACGTACGATAAACAAACACAAAGCTGCATGTATATGAGCATATGTGTGTGTGCGTGTGTAAGTGTGTGTAAATGCTGGGTCCTGTTTTTTTTGCTTGGCTTCCAGCTCGTAAATCCCGTCCTGGCTACAGTTAGAGCCATATATGGTTGTAAAATAACTTATACGCGGTGTGGTCATTGCGCACCATGGCATCGTGGTGAAAGCTGTGCTGTGTGAGCTTTTCAACTTGCTCTTGCATATTCATGGCCCAATGTTGAAAGCTTATGAAAGCTGGCGTGCACAGCTCTGGAGCTTTCAAAGCTTTCATCTTGAAATTTCAACTAATTATAAAATATTTAGATTTCCACTAAAGCTTTAATTATGCAAATTTTTATACTAAGAGCTTTTCATTGGTCCACATACAAAGTTCTTGAGCTTTACATATTTTTGATTGAGTTTTATATTTGTTGACATTTGTTATTGGCATAAAAAAGCTTAGTCCAATAAATGCTTTGAGAGCGCGGTTATTCAAAAAATATTTTGATATTCACATATTATTATAATTTATCCCTACTATAATTTATTCCTAGTAACTACCAAAAGCAAGTTGGACTTCTGGCTAAGATAGAAGACAACATGTTTTTTAACTATGAGAAGAAGTAATTAAGCAATATATACATCTAATAACTATTTATTTATATAAATATATTATTTGAGCTATCATTCAGCATTGTGTGAATTGTCAGAGAATTACCTAAACTAGTCTTCCTGAAGTACTTTGAGAAAATATAACAATATGTAAAAATATGATAAGCACACTGAAGGCCTTAGTAGCCAGATCTTAAGTTGTTTAGTGAGCTTATAATTTTAATTAAAGTTAACTATTATATATAAATAAATAAATATCAATATTCAACGATTCTCGCCTATGCTAGACTTTAATTGCTTATCGACTTATCGATACATTTAAGGTAAATGAATTTATCGATGATTTAAGACTGCTATAGCTTTAGAAGTTACTATTCCCAGCTCCTGAAGTTTATTATTTCTGATCAGGAATGACTTAACTTTTATTCAGAGCTCAGAGTAATTTCACTTAATGAAACAATTTAAATTCGTAATAAAAGAACATTCATGCATATGAATGCGCGTAATAAATTTAACAGAAATGTCCTGACTTAATTGATATAGTCCTTTTAATCATCGCTCCCTATCATTCCTCTCTCAATCTCTCTCTCTCTCTCCCTCTCTCTCACACTCTCTCACACTCTCTCTCTCTGTCTGTTTGTTTAATTAATATGACTCACTTAAAGCATTTCGCTTATTTAATTGTATATCTTCTTCTTATTCAGTTGTTGTTGCTGCTAGTGGGCCCAGAAAATGTTTTTCCTGTGCGCTTTTATTGATTAAATGCAAGAGTTATTTTCGCCCCTTTTGAAGGCGCTGCTATAAATAAGAGGCAAATTCTCTCGGATTATGGCACGACTTGTCCAGCAGCACGCACACACACACATATAGATGTATATATATATATTCAGCTAACACGCCCACATTTACTAAAGTTCAATGACTAGCAATAACGAAGCGTCATTCAAGCGTGAATTATTGTCAAGGACCCCAAATGGGCTGAGGAAAACGCTGTCAGGATGATTGCCGCATAGATGTTATGGCTATGCCTGGTGGCGGCAGGGAGATTCGGATAGCCGGCAGACAGCTTAGCGGAAATGTGACAAAAGTGCCTCAGAAAAGGGTTCGACTTAGGTGGTTGAACGCCAGAAAGGCAACTGGCAGCCAATGCCAGCTACGGCGTGCGACCCACTGCGTGGAGAGCAACAGTTGATTGCCATCAATGGGAATTATGTAAATCAAATTGTCCACGCATTACGTAGAGTGCATATTGTCGGGGCGACGTCTCCAATTGGGTGTGAAAATTGATTGAATTCGCTGCCACCATATGAGCAGCCAGATAGTTCCACTTGCCCAAGTCGCAAAGACAAAGCATTAAGTATAAAAGCCAATGAAACAACAAATAGAACGCTTTTCCGAGGCGTCAAAAAGAAAATACTTTCAGTTAAAAAGCATATAAGAGTGCTATGGATGGGCCTGTCCGTCTGCAATAAGCGATTATTTCAATCATTTCACGCTTCATTTTGACAAACGTTGTAAATCGTATGCGCACACACACATACACAAACACACACACATAAGAAGGCTCGCACAAACACACACGCTGTAGAATTTTATTCATGGATAGCTTTGTTTATGGTTTTATAGATGGATAAAACGAAATTAAATGATCCACTTTGGTCGATAAGAAGCATGGAAGCATGGATGGCTGTTACATACATTTTGAAATGGGCTTAGGGTATCAAATCTTAATTGGACTTGTAAGTATACGGCACAGTCTGTATAGCGATATTTATCGACTATGTGCGAATATGTATTCTCAGTTGATAAGCAAAATAATTGCTTTCCCTAAGGGTATCGAATTAGGTACATAATCAATCGATTTCTATTTGAGGCACAGTACTTGATCGATTAGTTTCGAAAACTCAATCGGCTGATTTTTGCAATTATTGTTTAATATTTGATTACATATGAATGTGTGAGAGTCTATCTGACGATTATGAATTTCTAATGAGTGCAATTATAATATAATGAAAATAAGAAAAGCAACAAAACTAAAATTAATCAAAGATTTAAATTAAAATTTCTTTTCATTGGGTCTTCATCAATTTCCAGAGAGCTCGTATGGTTCTTCAACAAATTCGCATGCAGGGAGATTTACGCTCTTTGACTTTTCTTTTTGGAATTGGACGTGGTCGAATGGGTAGAGGCCTCCTCTCGGTTTTCTGCGGTAGATTAGGAATTCTAATTTTTGGTGGCGAACAGGGAATCTTACATTTGATGGGTACTCTCTTACAATTTGGTCGTCGGGGCTTCAGGCCAGGCTTTTTTGGTGGATTGGGAGGTCTCTTTATTATAACGATAGGTATCTTTGGTATAACGCAAGGCTTCTTGGTTGTAGCGCGACGCTTCCTTATTATAACGCGACGTTTCTTTGTAACGCGATATTTCCTTGTCGTAATGCGGGGTTTCTTTGGCGTAACGCGAGGTTTCCTAGTCTTCACAGGTTTCTTGGTTGTAACGCGAGGTTTCCTTGTCGTAACGCAAGGTTTCCTTGTCGTAACGCAAGGTTTTCTTGTCGTAACGCAAGGTTTCCTTGTCGTAACGCAAGGTTTCCTTGTCGTAACGCAAGGTTTCCTTGTCGTAACGCAAGGTTTCCTTGTCGTAACGCAAGGTTTCCTTGTCGTAACGCAAGGTTTCCTTGTCGTAACGCAAGGTTTCCTTGTCGTAATGCAGGGTTTCCTAGTCTTCACACAAGGTTTCTTGGTTGTAACGCAAGGTTTCCTTGTCGTAACGCGAGGTTTCCTAGTCTTCACACAAGGTTTCTTGGTTGTAACGCAAGGTTTCCTTGTCGTAATGCAGGGTTTCCTAGTCTTCACACAAGGTTTCTTGGTTGTAACGCAAGGTTTCCTTGTCGTAACGCGAGGTTTCCTAGTCTTCACACAAGGTTTCTTGGTTGTAACGCAAGGTTTCCTTGTCGTAATGCAGGGTTTCTTGGTTGTAACGCAAGGTTTCCTTGTCGTAACGCAAGGTTTCCTTGTCGTAACGCAAGGTTTCCTTGTCGTGAAGCAGGGTTTCTTCGTTGTCGGACACGTCGGTGTCGTTGTGGGACACGTCCTTGTCGTTGTGGGACACGTCGTTGTCGTTGTGGGACACGTCCTTGTCGTTGTGGGACACGTCCTTGTCGTTGTGGGACACGTCGTTGTCGTTGTGGGACACGTCCTTGTCGTTGTGGGACACGTCGTTGTCGTTGTGGGACACTCCACCTTTGTGGATATACACCAGCATTTATCTTCGCCACTACTTGGCCCAAGGACCAGAAGTAGAGCTGTCAATCCCAATAACCAGGAGATACGCATTGCAGAACTGCCAAGGTAGCTCTTGGTGGTGTTTGGCAGATGCAACTGTTATATAGCAGATGAACGCAGGGGAGCTGTCAGTTGGGGCATTTCGAGTTTGGGGGTATGCTCGTGCAACTCTAGATAGATGAGCGGACGGTTTCACATTAAGATCAGTGGGCGAAGGGTATTTTTAGGTTTGTTAAGGTAGACCTAAAGGGTGTATTGCCCACTTGTTGTCTTCCTCAGGCAGGCACCCGTCCATATTTAGTCTGTTTCCATATTTAGATCTCAGTATTTTCGGTAGTTTACATAATGACATATGGTGATATGGTTGTAAACAATGCAATTATAGTATGTCAGTGTTCGCAAATGATTCGAATAACAATTTATTTTATAAAATTGGTCAACAAGGCTCAGCTGCTAAAGCTACCATTATAACTGGTCAATATACGAGGTGCAAAACAGGCAAATGATTGACAGAAAACAAGCTAATTTTGTACATTAAAAACCAGGTAAAGAAGACCTTGGAAGACAAACGAACTTTCTCTAATCTCGAGCAAGATCGAAGCAGCGTGATCTCGTTTGTTTCTTGTTTTTATTTGTTCTTTTGTTTTTTGTTTTTATTGGCTTGTAGTGTCATGCAAACAGAATTATTTGGATTACAACATCAATTATCGAGTGATGGAGGTTATCCGAAGAAAATCTCAAAGAATTGTTGTTCAATCGACATTTTTCAATATCACAAGTTGAGTAAATATAGGCTATACGGTTTGAAATACAGCGCACTATATAAGTAGCTAACAGCTTCTGTAATACCAACAATTTGAGTTTGGCATTCAGTATGAGGTGCCACTTGCTATTTTTTTTCCTGGGCCTCGGCCTAGTGGCGTGTATTTCGGCCGCACGGACCGACAATAGTCTTGAGAACTTGGATACCGTTAGTGACACCGCTACAGGCAGCGCTTCCGGTACAGGCAGCGCATCCGGTACAGGCAGCGATCCCGATTCAGATCTGGATGGCCCGGACAACGATAAAGTGGTGGATAAGATTAAAAATACCAAAAATGATAAAGCCACCAAGTTAAGCCCCGTCGCCAGCCCCGTCGCTAGCCCTGTCGCCAGCCCTGTCGCCAGCCCCGTCCCCAACCCCGTCCTCAACCCCGACGTAGACCCCGACAGCGAAACTGACATTGATATAGACGGGGAAACGGATCTACTAAAAATCCCAGCTCCCTTGCGCTTGAAACCCAATCGCAGGCCCAACAGTCGCAGGCAACCCAACAGAAGGCGCAGGAATAGGCGCATGCCAAACAGGCGCAACAGCTTCAGACGCAGGAGCAACAGGCGAAGGAATATGAGGCGTAGCAACATCAGACGCCGTAATAACAAGGGCCGTTCCCGAAGAAGGCTCAGAAATCGTGGTTAAGTTGCTCTCTAAGTGCTTGATTATTGGTAATGATCAAGCCCTGTTGCATTGTTATTAACTATTTCGATTATTTGGTAAATAAAAACATTTCAATCAAATTTAATAAGCACAATGTATTTGCTATTTACATAGGCGTGTTTTTTAAGAAAGGCTTTAGGTCCTGTAGAAACCACAACATAGCTTATACATATCTTGCCTACGGGAGAAATATCTATCATGAGCCAGGATTTAATTGATCGATCACAATATTGATAAGCGCTGAGCTTGGTGATCGGCAGCCCAGAATTATGGTGGATACGATTTCTCGTACTCATCTATAGAGGAACAGAGACGGAGTCACAGACTTCTGAAATAATGTATAATATAAAGATGTGTAAATACTTCCCAAAAGTCGATTTATGCATTTTCGAGCTCCACATTGTTGTCTGTTGCGTCGTCAAGTTGACACAGCTTGGTGGAAAATATACGGGTGGGAATTATATGGAATTTGTACATCTGTTTCAAACTAGGTGAAACACGTAAGAGTTTATATCTGCGCAGTTTGATGTGAGCAGAAATACTTTTAAATCTAACAACCTTGAACTAGTCAATTACGAGCGCATTTACAAAGTTATCCAAATGATTCTAGATGGTAGAATTCTTTTCAATTTGTTTATTTTTACAAAATAATTACGGTTTATGCTTTTTTTTATTTTTTTATTTCATTACCAGATAAAGTATTTAAAGATTTTTGACAATTGTTAGACATCTTTACATTTAATCTAAATGGAGTTATTTTGTAAAGCTATGGAAGATAGAGAGCACAGTATATGGGAGAAAGGGTTACATGAATGTAACTATTACACTTTAAGTTTAAGAAAGGATACTTAAGAAGCCTTTATTGAGATGCGTAACGAGTATATGGGATAGCAATATTGACAAAGCTCAGAAGAGTTTGTCGATGCTATTAAGTATTTGTCTCTCTCTTTTTTAGCACATGAATCAATTCGCACAGCTGGCGTCGTCATACACTTGTATAATTACTTGTATTATGGATTTTAAAGACCATTGTTATGTCTCAAGTTGAGTAAATAGAGGATATACGATTTGACAAATTCATATTTAGATTCAAATTTTCGCCGACTATAAAAGACACTCGCAGCTATTGCAAATTTATCAAATCGAAATCGACATTCAAAGCGAGAGATAAGATGAAGTTCAATGCGCGGTTCCTTCTCCTGGCCTGTCTCTGCCTGTGGGTCTCCCTGGCGGTAGCACAGGACGACTACGTAGACGACTATGTTGAGGATACGGATGCAGTGGATGACACTGATGCAGGCGTGCCTGCCGACCCTGAAGACGGCGGCTTAGACAACCCTGATGGCGGAGACGACGGCACCGAAGTGATCGACGACTCTGGCAACGATGACGACACAGGCGTCGATGAGGAGGTGCCCACCCCAGCTCCAGTCGTGGTCAAACCCGGCCGTAGGCCCCGCCCTCGCAATCCCAACAGGCGCCGCCCGATTGCTAACAGACGCAACAATGGCAACAGGAGGCGTAACGTTATTGGCAACAGGCGCAACAACAACAACGTCCGCAACAATAACAACAACAGGCGCAATAGGCGAAACCCAAGAGCCGCAAGAGGTTAAAAATTCAACTATAAACTACACTGAATAAAAGCATCGATTGAAAAAGCACAAATTAGAGCTTCGATTTTCCTTTCAGCAGAGCAAATTTATGCGCATCACAAGATCAGCAACAATTTGACTTAGATCTAGCTTAGCCATTGAGAAAATATTGCCCTCGGCAGTATTGCTACTTGGAATTGCAATGGCTGATGAACTGAATAAACACCATCGCACCATGAGAGCCAACAAAGCAGTCAATGTAGATCTAGATTGTGCAGAATTGGGGAATAGCAGAAGTAAAAGTTCTTAAGGTATCACAACAAAGTACGAACTGGTAAATTAGACGCAGTAATATACTGATTGGGCATCGCAGAATGCTCGGAAGATGCTTACTCTCCAAGAGGACTTGAACAGTTTTGGGTTTGCAAACTATAAAAACCCTTTCCAACATGCTTGATATTATAGTTTCATCATTTATGTGTCCTTAAGATCGAGACAAGATTTACAAATAAAATAATAATTGAACAACAATTAGATAGAATAAAACAACAAAGGAAACGAAATCCTCTGAACCCTTCGAAGAATTGATATTTCACTATGATCATTCGGGTCTTTCTGCTTACACAAGAAACACACGCACTCACACGCGTGAAAACATCGGAATGCAAGCATAAACACGCGTTGGCTGCAGTGTGGGCTTACTATGGAAAATT
This sequence comes from Drosophila navojoa, assembly GCF_054131105.1. Classification (NCBI taxonomy): domain Eukaryota; kingdom Metazoa; phylum Arthropoda; class Insecta; order Diptera; family Drosophilidae; genus Drosophila; species Drosophila navojoa. The sequence continues at coordinate 6,666,336 of NC_142895.1, read as the reverse complement.
TATTGCTTAACTTTTCTTGCTGATGAGCCATGCTCATGAACCTTTCAGGTCGTCATTATAACATTAAAGCGATAAGGTTTTTAATCGATAATAAAACATCGGGAATCGTTATAAATTTTTAAAGAAAAACTCGATATGCTCAAAAACTCAAGTCCTTAGCTCTTATACTTGACAGACGGACAGGGCTACATCGACTCAGCTCGTTGTGCTCATCAAGAATATATATACCTTATGGGGTCTGTCATGCCCCCTTTTGCCTCTTACTTATTTTTATCGAAACCATTATACCCTGATTTCCCACTTTCTATAGGTTCAGGATATACAAATTAATTTTTTAATTTTTCTCTGGTTATTGGTTCACTGAATGTATTTAAATTGTGTAATCATTTATAAATCACAACAGTTGCAAAATTTATATATCAATATGCACGTAAGGCTATGAGAGATATCGAGTAGAGAAGAAAAAGTCATATGGATGGAACTATTACATATTACATTTATGGAGGAACATATTTAAAAGCCTATAAGAGAAGATTCGATCTAATAAATCTGAAGGATGTTGGCATCGTAATAGTTCCCTGGTTTTAGGTCTATAGGCCAATTCGTATGAGTGCGAACTCTTGCTTGACTACTCTGGTATCTCATGCTTTTGATACATGAGTTGCTAGAATAATCATGCAAGACGTCAAGAAAGAAGTTCAAAAAGCTCCAGAAGGCCAAGTGATCTTTTCTTTGAATTAACATCGCGAAGTTTGTGCAAGTGATAATTAGGCACACGTGTATTAACTAACACAACCATAACAAAGTGACGCATTATTGATATTTTATTTTGAGACAGACCTATGTCACTTTCTGCTATTTAGCTGCGTAACTACTAGTGTATGGAATAGCAATATTGACTTAGGCTCTAGAAAGATTGTCAACACTTCCAAAGCAAATATAGATTATAGATTTGAAAGACCATTGTTATGTCTCAAGTTGAGTAAATAGAGGATATACGATTTGACAAATTCATATTTAGATTCAAATTTTCGCCGACTATAAAAGACACTCGCAGCTATTGCAAATTTATCAAATCGAAATCGACATTCAAATCGAGAGATAAGATGAAGTTCAATGCGCGGTTCCTTCTCCTGGCCTGTCTCTGCCTGTGGGTCTCCCTGGCGGTAGCACAGGACGACTACGACTATACGTATGCAGTGGATGACACTGATGCAGGCGTGCCTGCCGAACCTGAAGACGGCGGCTTGGACAACCCTGATGGCGGAGACGACGGCACCGAAGTGATCGACGACTCTGGCAACTATTACGACACAGTCGATGAGGAGGTGCCCACCCCAGCTCCAGTCGTGGTCAGACCCAGCCGTAGGCCGCGCCCTCGCAATCCCAACAGGCGCCGCCCGAATGCTAACAGACGCAACAATGGCAACAGGAGGCGTAACGTTAATGGCAACAGGCGCAACAACAACAACGTCCGCAACAATAACAACAACAGGCGCAATAGGCGAAACCCAAGAGCCGCAAGAGGTTAAAAATTCATCGAAAAAAAATCCAAAATCATATTGGAATTCCCATGGATGATGTACTCTTTTTTTTTTCTACTATAACTACACTGAATAAAAGCATCGATTGAAAAACCATAACTCGAGCTTAGATTCATCTTCAATTGTCGCAGTTTCTTTGCAGCAGAACAATTTAATCAGCATCACAAGATCAGCTAACAATTTGACTTGGATCTAGCTTAGTTTCTGAGAAAATATTGCCCTCAGCTCTAGTCGATACTTGGAATCTAGCTCTGGGCTGTACAGGATTGGGGAATATCTGATGGAAGTAAAAATCTATTGAGCATCGCAACAAATTACGAACTGCTCTTGATAGTTTCACCCTTGATCACAGTCACTGAGAGGACTTGCACAGATTAGGGTTTGCCAATCATAAATACCCTTGTCAATATAGGAGTTTTTGTAAGAGCTCCTGCATATAACAACTTTGGCTTTGTGTGTAGATAAGATATATATTAAAAAATATGGAAAAAAAAATTGTCTAAAAAAATTAAAAATTAAAAAAAAAGCCATACATTTGTACATTATATTAAAATTTTTAAATAAATTTCAAAATTAATATAAGCGAAAATAAATTAAAATACTTAATAGTGAGAAATATTTAAATAATATCTGATATATCTAATATTTATTTGATATCTGTAAGCATATATCAAACACAGCAATTGCAAAATGAATTTAATATTATTTGTGTGTGTATATACACGTACATGTGCATATGTGTAAAGCCCTTAAATTAGTCAGCTGTACAATTTGTTTCATTCAATTGCAGTATTAAGCCCGCTCCTAGCGCACAAATGCAATTCATTTCGAATTTTGTGTCATTCATATACATAAATATATGTATGTATATGTATATAATACATATGCACTTGCATACATATAGCTGCCGAGTCAGACAAATAAACCCATTGATATGGGGTCAAATTTAATCAGTGCAGCCTTTGCAAAATGCATGCATTTATTTATTCAATTTGCAAAATGTCAGGCGAGCGAACGCGCGCGACTCTCTGGGCTTTTCAGTTGCATTGGCGAGTGGAGCGCGAGTTAAGTTGGCAAAACATATTCAATTATGCATTGGATTAGGTTTGGCCTCAAATTACGTAGCCTTTGTGCCAGGCCAGGCCAGGCCAAGCCAATGTGTATGTGTGTGTGTGTGACAACTCGACACTCAACACTCGACTGTCTCTCGGTCTGTCTAACTGTCTGCTGTGGTCTGTGCTCTATGCTCTCTCTGCTCTCTGTGCCCCGTTGCCTTGATTTTTGCTGGGCGAGCAAAGTTTGTGTCGCATAACTTTTTCGATTTGATTAAGCTGACTAACTGTAAATTGATTGCATTGTAAGACGCTAATTGGCTGGTTGTCCGTTGTCTAACTTTCGAGTCAAGTTCGCTGGCGCTGTTGCAGTTGCTGTCAGCGATAAATTGCGTATACGCCACGTAGCCAGCGTACAGCTGACGCAGGCCCAAGCAGCAACGGGAACAGCAACGGGCAACGGTAATGGCAACTACAATGGCAACAGCAACAGCAGCAGCAACATTAACAGCCACGGTAGCGGCAACAGCAATGGCAGCAACAACATTGCCCGCATTTGTATAAATATTGACAAATAAAATAATAATATTGTTGCGTTTGTTTGGCTTGCGTTTATTTTCATGTTATTTGCTTTCGTTTTGGTTTTTTTTTTTCTGTGCTCTCTTAGCGTTTCGGTTTGTATTTTTTTTTTGTTTTCAATTTTTTCCACTTATATTTATTTCTGTTTTTTTTTTTGTTTTTTTTTTTTTTTTGTTCTGCTGTGTTAACAGCCGAGTGAGCTGTTCAAAGTCAATTTTAAGGCCAAAGTCAACACAGTGCCACAAGCAGCTGACGACACTAGCAAACAGTCGGCAAAAGTGTTGCATAACTGTAGGCGACACATTGAGTGTTATATAAACGATGAAATATGAAGAAGAATATATTGAACGAATAGCAGCATTGTCCCCGTCTATCTCACATTGAAAGTCGTAGAAATCGAACATGAAATCAAGTCTTATATAAATAGCGTTAGCTTTTCGCCCTCACTTAATTGGATTTCACAAAGTAAGGCAAATGAAGACCAGATAAAACGGAAAGCGAATTGCAATATAAAAATGGAATGGGGTACTTTTAAAGAAAGTGCAGTGAATGCGCTTTTCAGCTCCAGTAAGCGCAAGAGGAGATGCATAAGACAACAACGGATATTTTATAGACCAATAAAGATGTTCGAGAAGCGAAGTTGAGATATTAAAGACATTGAGTTTTACTTGTCGATATGGCAAGTCGATTAACGAGTGAGCAAAATTCTCAAACTTCAGACACCTCAGCACTCCACATTAAAGTCTTCTACATATATTCGCTCTCATTGCAAATAGAAAACTTTTTTAGCTTGTGCATTTGCTCTGATATGCAAAATCTCATATCTAATTTAATTTTCTTTGTCAAGGCTAACATAAACTTTGCCTTGCTGCGACACTAAACTCGAACCCAATCGAATTTTCTAACTCTCAATTGATTTTAGTATTGAGTTGAGCAATTATAAAGTTTAAATATTTGTTTTTGTTGATCCCAATCGAATTACGCAATTGAAACTATCAGAATTGTATAATGAATAGATGATGTATGCATTTTTAGAAAAATTAAACTAAAATTAATTTCAGCATCTTGGGCAATTTTGAATATTTTTAATTAAATTTTAATTTCATTTTATCTAAATATTTATACATTTAGTTATTGAAAAATTTTACTCTGCCTTTGACTTGAGTTTATTAAACAAGCAATTTAATTTAATTTTTTTTCTTTCATTTTTCAATTACGTAAAATAGTTTAATCATTCTCTAGAATATATATCTATGTATATCTATATAGTTTAACTTACCGCACGTTGGCCAGAGTATGTCGTCGATTCTTCAGATAGCGACTGTGATACTTCTGCAGATCACCAATGGAGCCCTGTTCGGCCTGCATTTTGGTGGTGGACAGCAGCTGCGAGTTGCTGGGATGCGAGGCGAGCGCCGATGCTGAGGAGGAGGCCAAGCGATGATGGGCAGCGACGCCGACGCTGACGCTGCTGCTGTTGTTTGTGTTTGTGTTGCCGGTGCTGCCGCTCGACGCTAGAGTCTCGTTCGAGTTGCTGCCAATAACGGTCGCCGACGATGAGCCGCCCCCGCTGCTGCCAATGGGCGCGAGTACAATGCGTGACCAGCACGATTTGTGCGGCTTGCGAAATTTGAGCTTGATGCGCGGCGATGGCGTCGATGCGCCGCCAACGTATTCCGGCTGTACGGCACCGCCACCGGCTGTCGCCGACGATGAAGTGCCCGAGCTGTGGTGCACACTCTCGCAGCTGCCACAATAGCCGCCGCCGGCAATGGTAATCGGCGGCAGAGGCTCCTCAAGGCCCTTGATGGGACTGCTGCTAATCGGCTGCCGGCTGTTGCCCGCCTGCTGCAGATGCTGTTGCTCGGACTCTTCCTCCTCCTTGATGTGGGGCAGTGGTGAGGTCTGCGGCTGGCAACTGCAACGCTGTTGCGCCGTTGAGCCACCTGCTACGCCGGATGCTGCTGCTGCTGCTGCTGCGGCTGCTGTTGATGCTACTGTTGTTGGTGGCGTTGCTCCAGCAGTTCCGCTGCCGCTGCTGCTGCTCGACGGTTGATTAACTGATTGATAGACGCCGCTGGGCGACGGCGACGTTGAGGAGATGCTTGTGGCTGTGGATAGCAGCGTTGCTGCTGTCGACGCTGAGTTGGCTGTCGTCAGGCTGGTCACTTCGGGCAGCGCTAGGCTGGGCGCAGTGCTAGCTGTCACTGTGTGCGAGAGCTGCAGCACCACCACGGTGGGTGAGACGCTGGCGTCGCTAAGGGTTTCGGGCTCGGCGCGTCTGGCTACCAAGCCGCTGGCCAAGCTCGCGGCTGCAATGTCCGCTGCGCTCAGCTGCTGTTCCAAATCCTCGTCAACGTCGTTGATGAGGGTCTTCAGGGAGATGGGCGTGGTGACCGATGTACCGATTGTATCTGCGAGCGAATGTTTCTTTTCACCGCCACCGATTGCCTCCAAGTCGGTGTCGAGTTGTTGCTGCTGTTGTTGTTGTTGTTGCTGTTGCTGCTGGGGCAGGTCCTTATCTGCCAGAGCCTCTGCTGCTGCTGTCTGTGCCTTGGGTTTCAGTTCGTCCGGTGTCTGCGCGGGAGTTTGGGGCGGACTTGTGGCGGGGGCTGCGGAGCCGCCCCCGCGACAAGGTAGGCAACAGCGAAACACTGTGCCACCGAAACACTTTGTCCGTGGCTTCGACTTGCGCTTGCTACTATTGGTGTTGCCACTGCAACTGCCGCTGCCGGTGCCGGTGCCGGTGCCGCTGCCGCCGCTACTGCTGCTGCTCCGCGTCGCTGCTGTCCCTGGCGCTGTGGCCGCCAGGCCGTTGACGTTGACGCTGCTGCCAATGCTCTGCCCCGCACCGTTGCTGCTGCTGCTGCCGTGACGCTGCGAGCGAAACAGAGAATGAGAGGGAGAATGAGAGAATTAGAGAGACACCTGGGTGAGTGGCATAAATGAATGAAACTAAGTGTCATCAAGGGCTAAGCCCAATTAATTTGCCCCATCTGCCCCCAGCCCCTGTGAACCTTGGCGTGCGACTGATCCGCGCACTTTTGCGTTGCATTTCTGAGCGATAAGCTTTGCGTCAGCTTCGCCAGTCGCATCATGAATGCAGCCACGCCCACTTAAGCTACAGCTACAGCTTTAATACGTGGCTCTGACAACGACATCACTTCCACACCGCGCAACATTCAGTTAGTGTCCTGAAATGATAAAGACAAAAGGAAAAGATGGAATTATTAGTTAATTAATTAATTATGCACATTTTAATTGGTAGAAGCTCGAGAATTTGACACTGGATTATGTTAAAAAAGTGATAATTGTCATTGTCATTGTCATTGTCATTGTCATTGTCATTGTCATTGTCATTGTCATTGTCATTGTCATTGTCATTGTCATTGTCATTGTCATTGTCATTGTCATTGTCATTGTCATTGTCATTGTCATTGTCATTGTCATTGTCATTGTCATTGTCATTGTCATTGTCATTGTCATTGTCATTGTCATTGTCATTGTCATTGTCATTGTCATTGTCATTGTCATTGTCATTGTCATTGTCATTGTCATTGTCATTGTCATTGTCATTGTCATTGTCATTGTCATTGTCATTGTCATTGTCATTGTCATTGTCATTGTCATTGTCATTGTCATTGTCATTGTCATTGTCATTGTCATTGTCATTGTCATTGTCATTGTCATTGTCATTGTCATTGTCATTGTCATTGTCATTGTCATTGTCATTGTCATTGTCATTGTCATTGTCATTGTCATTGTGCATTTCATTCGTAATTTTTGTGATACACTTATTTATATATTATAAGCAATTCTTTTCCATTATTACTAGTATTATTATTATTATTATTATATTGCGCAGGCTAGTATCATTGTGAAGTGCTCGTAGGCAACATATTCGCTTCTCAAATCAAATAAAATTCGAGAGTGGCAGTTGAAAATTTCTATGACCGCTGAGCTCGGTCAAGCGGACAATCTCACTTATATGACAATAAAACTCAGTTTGAGTGCTGACATAAAATGCCAGCATCGCTTGAAAGTATGCTACAAAAGAATGCCTTTCCCAGCTGAATGTGTGTTAGATATGTTAGTATTTTATACATGTATGTATATAATACAATGAGTGTATGCTCTGGCTGAACTAGGTGGGTCGCAACCCAGCGACAGCTGCACAAACTGACCCACATATGGCTGTTCATGCGGTTTCCATTGATTGGACCGACGCGTTTTGGTATCATTGACAGCTGAATCGCAACGACAGCAGCATCCAAATGTGTCCAATTGGTAGTGAAATAATCTGGTGGCTACTGCTTTACACACTGCTAATGTACTACTCTAGAGTCGACGACTATCCCGATGACAGCTCTCCGAGTGACAGGCAAGAGGATTACATTGATACATTCACAGCGCTGCAGCTGGAAGATTACTTTGAATAAGCGACCAAGTTTTATTCAATTCAATTATAATTGATTACAGTATGACTAAATAAATAAATTATTATATTATATTATTATACACAAGTGGAAATTCAATGTTGTATAAACTTAAAGTGTGCTCAAGAACTTCCATAGAGTGTGTCGAGTTGTCAGTTATGAAACAATTGTTGAAGTATTTCGCTGCGAATTTCAAAGCATTTGCTAATAATCCGATTAATATCGCAAGCACTTCAACAGCTCAGCATTATTTCTTCATTGTGTGCACTGCTCTTCAGTTCTTTGGCTTGGCAAGACAACAGCCAAGAATAGAAGCTAAGAGCCAAAAGTTTCTGCCAGACATTCCAGGTAATAACCAGCTGTCAGCTGTTTCCATAGCAACGCAAGCAACAGCTTTCAGGTGAACGAGTTCACCGACATGCCACAGACAACAACGGCAACAATTACAATTTTGAGACAGCCCAACCGAACTTAACTTGCCACTCAAAGTCAATTTATGTTTGAGTAACCAAAAAAATAAAAATAAAGGTTTTTTACCTAATGAATTATTAAAATTATTATGCAGCATACGCCTGGTCGTGCCAGCCAAATGAGCTGTCTGACAGCCCAAAAGTATCCACAACTATTTAGATAACTTTTCCACGATGTCTGCAGCGGCAGCGGCAGCGGCAGAGGAGGAAAAAGCAACATTGAGGTCAGCATGCGCTGCATTCTTGCCAGACATTTGCCTCAAAGTTTACCGTGTCTGCTTAGAGCTCATTAACCTAACGAACGAAGTTTTCAATTTGAAAGTGAATAAGCAAATTATGCCGAAATTGTCTGGGACTCCCGGTCACCTGCCTGTTGATGTGTGAATATATCTAATATATTATTTAATAGAATTTCATTTTAGAAATTCATAGTCACAGTTGATAATAAAAGAAAATAATTGTTTCTTACGCAAGCGAGTGAGATGGATAGAGTCGTTGATGATAAGCATTGCAAATAATATAATGATTTAAGTGAGTTTTGAGATAGATAGGTGGAGAGAATAGTAGAGGGAGAGAGTGAAACAAAGAAGAATTAAGACAAATGTCGAGAATTTATTTTATGAGAAACATATAGAAAAGCTTTTAGATGGCATTCCGACCAAATGATATAACTGAGATAGGTAGAGAAAGTGAGAGAAAAAACAAAAATCGCATAGAAAGGTAATTTTCTAGAAATTGAATAGCATAGAGATGATAAGCTAGTAATTGACGAAGGTAAAGATAGAAACGAAAAGACAGCAGAGAGTAAATTAAAAAAAAAAAATATACATATCAACCCCTCTTCAATCGTAGCCAAAGGATAAAAAATAAAGAGCTGCACGTAAAATTATCTCTTTAAACAAGCCATTTACTTGAATATGAGATGGACACTAAACGCTTAGCAATATATAAAATCTTTTCGCCCATATCATTTATCCTTATATTATATTCGATATAATAAATATAAAAAAAAAAAGTGTTTGGAAAGTTGTAGGCGGCGCAACGAATTTCGCCGAATGCCAACTTAAGACAATCTTGACTTTTATATATATTTTGTATCTTTTTGTCGATAAAGCAACGAGGCCTTAATAAAGCCATAAAGTACGAAATATATTTGATATTGATTTTTATTGAGACATTTTCGAAATTAATGCGCGCAGTGCGGGTGATGCCCGGTGAGCATTCGATACGTCGCGACGTCGCTTTATGGCAACTGTCGAGGAGTGGAGTGGAGGGGAGTGAATGGAGAGCGGCATTAATAAATCAATAGAATTTGATGGCGAATAATTTGAGAGCTCGAGAGCTGCAATTCGCTGCGTATTGATGGCACTTCCTTCCATTCAAGTCTGGCTCTTGCCAAATGCTGCTCCAGTACAATGCTGCGTATGCGTGATAAGCGTTATGTAATTTGAGTTATGCTGCGCCAATTTGATTCCCTCCCAGCTCCAACTGAGATATGTCTGCGTAGATGTGCATATATGTATTTCAATTTATTCATTTATTTCAACACTATATTAAAGCCCCAGGCCCCCAGCTGATGGCAGCTAATTCGATTGGAATGCATTTGGCACATCTGGAACACATATGTACATACATATATGTGAAATGCTATCGCATAATCGAAATGATGTTCAGTTTAAAGTGCTTCTCATATTTTCAGCTGGATTTGGGGGACATCTCTTCGCCTGTGGAGCTGTGGGGCTTATTATCATATTCCAGCATTAATGCGAATGCTGGCATGAGCCATATAATGGCCTTCGACTTATGGCGTGCGCCTGAGCTGCACTTTAGCCTTATGCGGGCACACACAATGGCACTTCAAATGCTTCACCATTGAGCGGCGCCCCAGGGAGCATTTAAGTATTTAGACTTGGCATCCAGCACATCCAGGTGAGTGAAATTTGTGTAGCTGCCAGGCGCTGAGCTGGCACTACCGACAGCAATGTAATACGAAATTATCGCAGCAGAGAAATCTGTTCGATGATCAACTGAGCTGATCAGGCACACTTCCATATACATTTTCAGTTACAGGGTATTCGGCAGGCACTTTTCCTTTTTCTTATTTATATATTTGACTTGCCTTGAGCCCGAATTGAAGGACATTCGGCTGTCAGGACTCTGGCAACGTTTGCCAATCACAAGCAAATACCAAAGTGGGGCCGAAAAACGAAGGAAAAACAATGAAACAGCACGAATCAATCAGAATTGAAGACGACAACAGATTCGCAGCAATTAATGGCCAGCTGTAAATGTAAACACACATGCGGCATGTGGCTCATGGCTGTGTGTGGCATGGGGCATCTGTCTGTTGGCTGGTGGGAGTGCCAACATGGCAAATCGCTCGGAATTGACATCCAGTTTCAGTGCGCTGCGTGCAGCGGAGCAGAGCAGAGCGCAGAGCAGCGCTAACCCCAACTGATGAGTGAGTGCCATTGACTTTGAGAAGTTGTCATTATTGTTGTTGCTCTGCCAATTATTGCCCTGCGCCTAATGAGCAATTTAATTATGCACACTTGATTGATTGATTCTAATTGATGCCAGCGGCAGCAACAAGAACAACAACAACATTGTACAACAAATTCAGCTGGCTCTTTAAGGGCACAGCCCCAAGCCAAGTATTTCATGAAAAATGCAATCGAAGGCAGCCGACACACATTTACATTTGCCGCTGGAAAATTGTTAAGCAACTGCTGTACGCTTTCCATTTTGGCATTTAATTATTATTATGAGCATTCAGCAAATCTGTTCATGTGCAAACATTCTGCAAGCCAAGCGAAATTCGTGACCAATTCCAAAATAATCTTAAATTCAATTTCATATATTTTCCATTGGCCTCACTTTGCTTTGTGCGCACTTTATATTTAACATATTACTCGCTTCGAGAATAATTTCTTGATGATTTTGTAATGAATTTTTATAGCTATTTGAAATGCAGAAATATTTCAATTAGATTGCATTTGCTTATGCCTTTTCCAAAGGAATAGTGATGGAATAAAAAATATTAAATTTGTTTAAATGACTGAAGCTCCCACTCGCCTTAGCTGTCTAAAATAAAATATATAGCTTTTACTCTCAGATCTAATAAGTCAAAAGCTAATTCTAAAGAAATTAATTTCATTTTCACAGCAGAACGTCTTGGACTATGTATTTTTGTACTATAGTTAATGCTATAAATACATTTGTTTTTTGTCAACAACTTTAAGTCAAGAGCCTTAACAAAGAAATTCGAAAGAATTTTTGTTGTAAGGCTCAAGTTTCTGAAGAAATCTTCAGTCCCAGAGGACAAAGTCTAAATAAGACGCATGATAAATGGAAGTTCAGGCTGGTTCTTAGCTCTGTCTGCTTGGCAATACTCAGAAATTGTTTTCAACTAAATCAAAAGGAATTCACAATTTACAAATTGAAATTTTAAATTTGAAATTTAAAAACTTTTTTTTAGAATACATGAAAATTAATTTGAACTCTGAGCGGAATATGATTTAAGAACTCAGTCAGAGTCACAGTCACAGTCAGAGTCACAGTTACAGTGGCGTTCACAGTCACAGTGCGAGTCGCAGTTAATCGCGTGTCAAATTTAAAATGCACATAAACGATTGCCTTGATTACTTAGACGCTCTTCACTTTGTTGCACAGCGGGGTTCAGAGGTTAAAGTTGTGCCAGGGCAGGGCAGGCCAAGCCAGGGCAGGCCAGAAACCGACGCAAATGATGAGTTGAAATGAAAAAGCAACAAGTTGAATGTTGAATGTGTATCCACATATGTGTGTGTGTGTGTGTGTGTGTGTGTCTGTCTCTGTTCGTGTGTAATATACTTTGCTTCTGCTGCAATATAAGTACCATGCGAAAGCACAGCCATCAAGGCTCAAAGCCCATCAGCAATTCCAGCACATAAAAATGGTTGTAAAAATGGAAAACAATAACAAACGAACAACGCGAACAACAACCAAACAACAACAACAGCAACAACAATGCCAGAGCCAGCCAACACAATGACAGCAACTGTTGCTGTCGACGTTGCTGCCGTTGCTGCTGTTGCTGCTGTTGCGGCTGCCATTTCCATTTCCAAGTAATGACAAGCCAGCGAAACGGGTAAATCCAGCCAGCCAGCCAGCCCCAGCCAGCCCCAGCCAGCCCCAAAGTATGCCATACAATATGGACGATGGACGTTGGACTTGCGAGACACCAGCTGGCTGCAATGGCTGCCAAGCTGTTGCCAGCGGAAGTCGCGTGGAAATGACATTCGTCTTCAACGCGCCCACAAAGACATGCGGCAAATATGTGAATGCACAAAGAATCGCAATCGAACAGGGTGACCACTTCCATATATTAAACTCTTGTAGTAGGCGAATAATTGACTAATTTCATAATTCACAACAAAATTGTAAAGCTAGTCAATACGGAAGGAATTTAGCTGTCATCTATGATGTATAATAGACAAGTAGAGTAGCAAATATATGCGATATTTGCTTGATATAAATGTATATATGATAGGTCTAATCGATAGACATCTAACGATCTACGACTAAAGACTCAATCGATATGCAATTAACATAAAAAATGTACAGTCGAGTCTCGATCGATAATCGCGATAAATAAAACAAAAGTTATATTCCCCTCAACAAAAAAATAAATAAATAAACAAATAAAAATAAAAATACGAACAAAAAAAATTATATAATATCAAATAAAACGTAATAAAATAAACAAATAAAATAAATAAATAAAATAAATAAATTAAATAAATTAAATAAAATACAACATAAAAAAAATACCTTTGAAAAAATTCATTCTCGATAATTCTCAATAATTTCAATTACTATATAATTGAAAAAAAAAAAAAAGAAACTGATGCTCTTGCAAATTATCGGGACTCAACTGTACTAAAGACACTATCGATATGCAATTAACGTAAAAAGTATATTTGTATATGTCGGAGCTGATAGTATTCTTCGAATAGAGTATCATATCGATATATCGATTCATGCATGGTAATGGGTAATATTGATTGAGTGAGAAGAATTTGGTTAACACTAATATCGAGTGTGGTCCTGACGAGGTTGCCAGTTGGTTGCGATGAATAATCGAAGTTGATTGGCAAGAGGAAGAAGGATAACAGTGCAGGAACACGCTGCACTCTACAAAATTATCTAATCTGCAGAAATATCCGACTTATACATATATTTATCTTTACATATATAGAAATATTTCTCGTTGAGTTCATTGAAAGAGTGGCCAGAGACACCCTGTATGTGGCTTGAATGGAACGACCCTGATGTTCGTATGCTTGACGTGACGGTGCGTAGCGCATTGTAATGCCTTCTTATTATGCTGCTTCTCTCTCTCTCACACACACACGCACACACATGAATATACATATATACCACATATATACAAATATACACATGTGTGTATAAGCACAATTACGCATATCAAAAACAAATACGTGCACACATCCATTCAAGAACCATACAATTACGCAGCCTGCGCCTTGTTTGTCTTGCTGCTTGTTTTCTTTTCAGCCAAATGTTCTGGGTAAATTACGGTATATTTTGTGATTTGCGAATGCGTAAGACTCGAAAGTGACAACAACAGCAGCACCAGCAGCAACAACAACCGTATGATTTGTATACCAATTTCATAAAATTATCTGTATACCCTACAATTGTCGACTCGCTTGACTAGCCCACAAATGTATGTATATAATAAAAACGAATGTCCTTCATACAGGGTAACTGCTAGTCGGTGCTGTTGTGCCTGCGAGATTCTTACATTTCGCTTTCTTTGCTTTGTTTTATTTGCTTTATGCGGCTTGTTATACGGGGCCGTCGCACAAACAAAGCCACCCGCTGGACTACAATTGAAGTGCGACAGGGAGGGGGCGCTCTTCGTTAGAGCGAGACAACAGCCGCAACAAGTGAGCGCTGTCCCCAGTGCATAGCTAAGGGCACAGGTCAAGTCCCGTTGGACGACTCGACCCCAAGCTAAGAAATCATTAAGCCATTAGAAGTGCAAGCAGCTTGTGACTTGTGTGACTTAATGAGTGCACGATAATGTTTCTTTATCTCTTATCTCAGATGTCTCATGTTCAGTTGAAGCTTGAGAGGCTTTGGGTCAGTTTATGTGAAGTGCATACGTTTAGCACAGCTCTTCCTCTAAGGCTTTTGCTCTCTCTCTCTCTCTCTTGTTTACTCTCCTTTTCACTGTCTCTATCTCCTTTTAACTGTCTTTCGGTAGCTTGCTCTGTCGCACTGGTTGTATCCCTCTGTAACTTCCCTCTTCCTAAATATATTTCTCCGTCTTTCGCTCTCTCTCTCTCTCTCTCTCTCACTACTTCTTTATTACTCTTTCTCTCTCTGTATCTGCTTCTTTGTTTCTCACTCTCTTTCTCACTCACTCTCTCTCTCTCTCTCCAACTTTTCCTCTATTTTTCCCCCATGCAAAATATCCCTTTTTATCGCAAACTCTCTCACCCTCTCTTGCATTCTCACTCTATCTTCGTAAGTCGTACTCTCTCTCTCTCTCTAGCTCGCTTTCTATTGCTCTCTTACTCTCTATCTCTATCTCTCGCTAAAACTTTTCCTGACTTTTTTCTTCTTCCTTCCTCACATTTTCCATAGCTTTTGATCCCTGTCTACCTCTCTCTATTTGAATATCTCTCCCAATCTCTGCTGATTTTCTCTATCTCTGCTGATCTATCTCTCTCTCTCTCTCTCTCTCGCTGTTTCTATTCCTTTATATGTCTTGCACTCTCGATATCTCTTTCTCCAACTCGCTCTCTAGTTCGGTCCCTAGCTCGCTTTTTCTAACTCTCTTGCCCTCCTTCTCTCCTTTTTCTCCCTCTTATGTTATACTTATTATATCGTATGATTCCATTTTGACTTTTCGATTTCTATTTACTCTTTTTTTTTACTGTTTATTTCCGTGGCAAATGAGTTTTCGTGTGAATTTAGTATGCAAAAGGCGCATAAATTTAATAAGTTAGTTTGTGGGCCACACCCACACCTACACTCCCACACACACACACGTGTATAAGGAGGGAATCACATCAGCATGTCCCACAACCTGCTGAGCCAGTGCTAGCATAAATATTGGTATATACTTTCGCATGTGGAAACAGTTGAATAGGCAGAGCATGGACAGCGCCTGCGGCGGGATCTGATGTTTGGCTTTGGCTTTGGCTTTGGCTATGGCTTTGGCTTTAGCTTTGGTGTTGGCAGTGCCTTAGGGCTGGCTGGCTGAATGGAAGGGACGGCCCATTCGTTTGCCATTGACTAGTAGGCGTTGCCATCATTGATTTTCTCCTCGTCTTGCTCTTCTTCATCTTCTCTGGCTCTCGCTCTCCCTTCCTCTCTCTCCCTGTCTCACTCTCTCTCTCTCTCTGTCGGTGTTAGCTTTGTCAGTTGCAATTTCCGGTGTGTGCTAAGCCAATAAAGCAACTTTTGACATGTCCCTCTCCCAAACTCCCACTCTCCCTCTCTCTCTCCCTCTCTCTGTCTCTCACTCACTGAGCGCTTTAGCTGTGCCGTAATTATGCATGTGCGCCTAGGTGTGTCCACGTGTGTGTGTGTGTGTGCTCCCTCTGTGTTGTGGTCCCGCATTTCAAGTGCCTAGCAGGCCCTGGCTAAGCTGCAATCATCTCCTACATGATTTCAACAAAGTTATCAACCATTAAATGTCCTTGCTGTTTATAGCATCTAGTTTATGGCATAGCTAATTGACTGTGGAATGCCTACGGTGTTGGCTAAGTCTCTCTCTCTCTCTCTCTCTCTCTCTCTCTCTCTCTCTCTCTCTCTCTCTGTCTCTCTATCTCTCTATTATTATTCAATGGCATATCAGCTCCACAATTTGCATTAATTATCGCACACACAGACAGACACATTTGACCCAGCTGGCAGGTGCGTACAGGTAGGTCTAGTCAATCAGGCTGCCAACTGCGGCAACTACGCATCAATCAAACTCAGCTAATTTCCATTTAATGCCAATTTATTGATGTACATAGATTATTTTATGACGCGCATTGACTATCTCGTTATCGTTGTTACTCAGCTACTGTTGCTGTTGTTGTTGTTGTTGTTGTTGTTGTTGTTGTTCCTGTCATTGATTACTGTCACCTCACAGCTGGGCGTCTGGCACTGATAATTAACGTTGCCATTCTCGGTGCCCCAATATCCCAGCTACAAGTATACATACACTCGCTCTCTCTCTCTCTCTGTCTGTCTTTAGCACTCTCTTTGCTATCCTCTCTCGCTCTCTCTCTCTCTAACTTTCCCTCTTTGCCGCTCCCTTTCCATCTCATCATCATCATCATCATCAATCACGTCGTCTGACGTCGCAGCAGTTTGACAGCGATTGCGACACTTACAGCTGTTCATCAGCCCTGGCCCCCGGTCAGCTTAAAGTGTCCATAATCCGAGAAGCTAATCGCCAAAATGATATATAAATAACTGGCATGCTCAAGGATAGTATTTAAGCATAATTATGTCACATTAGCATTCGATTATGCCAACTACTGCCTGGACTCGTGGATCAGCTGCAACTCCTGCCCAACTCCATGCCAACTAAGCTGATGAAGTCGACTTAACTACGATTACGAGAACATTCAAGTGGCCATAGCTGACGTTTTATTGATAGCTCCTGGCTGTAGCCTATAGCCTTTATTCAGCATTTCGTAGGTTACATATTTAGCTGTTAGTCGGATTATTGGGTTTAGAGGGTTTAGAGTTGAGTTTTGCAGCTGTGAGAGGTCACACATTTGGAAGCAATGCCAATATACTCTCTGAAGCCATAATGATAATAGTATAATAGATTAAATAAGACTCTTTACTGAGTTTATTAAACTAATAATCAGAATATTCATCAACTTTATAAAACTTATATTTTCATTAATATGCACCTCGAAGGGGAAGTGTTTTGCCAAAACAGCCTGGCGAAGCATTTCGTTGCCAAAGGATCTGCCTTAGCATACCATGACTTAAATATCCTGCTTTTCAACCTTATCTGTGGTAGCTACAATATCAATTTTCATCTCCTATAGGTATTTTGTATACGCTCTCTGACCTTAAGGTATTAAATTGCAATAATATTGTTAGTTGTTAAACTGATCCAGGACTCTTTAGCATACTCTAAAGTGTATGTATACAAACAGATTAACCGATTGCTCTACATGTACTTTTTATATGCACTATATATACTCTTTATAAACATTCTGACTGTGTACTCTTCACATAACGTATATATGCCTTATAAAGGAGTCTAGTCATTATATACTCCATAGTTTAATGCGCTGTATATACTCTAGATATAATCATTATATATATATATACAAGATATATGTATATATAAGATATACAAGATATACAAAGATTCTACTTTTTATACTTCTTACGCCCATAAACGAGTATACTCATTATGTACTCCATATATATACTTTTCATATGCATTACATATACAAATTTTAGATATAATCTTTATATACTATATACAAAGATTCTACATACTCTTCATTTTATTTACACTTGGGAGCGTTGTGTTCATATCACTTCCATGTTCGGGTGTGTTTTCTACCATCAATCAATTAGTATTTATACTCCTCTGAAAATCTTTCTGTAAGACTTCCAATTTAGCTCAAAGTTCTTTCCCTTACCTATATTCTATATCCGTGCTCTTCTATCGCATTCAACATATATTTAATGCATTTCTGCTTAGATTAACTAATAACAAACAGAATACTAATCTGTATCATACGCCTTGTATATATTTCAGCAAATATTATATTGTATTACTTTTCATCATACATATATCACTCGTGAAACTAAGCCTCAGGCTAAATTCGTGAATTTTTAACAAACTTTCCAGACAATAAACAAAGCAGTCACAAATTTATTTTCTTTTCATTTTTTCTCTTCTCCTTTCTTGCTTTTGAATAACAATGATAAAATTGATTTAAATTATACATATATGAAAAATAATAATATATGTTTATATAGGACCGTTCTAGTTGTTATTGTTCCACTGAATTTGTCTGCCTTTTTTTTTCCAATATTTGTTTGCGCTGTTATTGGCTCATTCTAGTTGTTGTTGTTGTTGTTGTTGTTGTTGTGCTTTTTGCTATGGCTAAGAGCATTCTTAACAGAGGCTTCACTTTGTTTATCTTGGACTGTGGACGTGTACCCAGGCTCATACGCACATATGGCAAGGGACATGGACGCTGCTCCACAGGCACACACAGAGCCACTTTTCGTGTGCCATTTTTATGTTGTTGTTGTTGTTATCGATGTGTATGTCCTTGCTGCTGCTGTGGCTGCCTGTAAAGTTTTTCTTCATTTTTTTCTGCTTCTTCTTGTTCTTTTTGTGGTCTTGTCTGCGGCATTGCGTGCATTAAAATTTGACCCCAAAATGCCGCCCGTCCCGGCTGTCCATTGCCCGCCTTTGCCGGCACGCCTGCGTGCGGCCAGGCCATGTGGGCATGCCAAACAAGCTGTCAACGCATTTAATGCATAAAATTAATGCCCTGCCACAAGCGCAGCGCCGCCCAGACAACGAAGATGTCTTGCCATAAAACTAACCGCAATTCGGTCACGTTCCATTTGCACTCAATGCTGCCGGCCGAGCACAGACATACATACATACATGTGTATGTCTGCGGCAGTTGCTCCACACAGTCCAGTGCACATCAAATCCGCATGGATATTATGTTACACAGCTACAGTCATTATGAAATCATCGTTAAAAACAATTTCAGAAATTGAACCCCAGAGACATTTCTTGTGAATGCAATTTAATGCGAGCAATTTGCATTATTTAGTTTCAATTATTTTCATTAAATAATGTATTCAACTTAATATGCAATTAATTTTAATGGCCATTAAAAATGTACGCTCACACACACACACACACACGCATAGAGAAACAAATTCCCACACATACATATGTATGTATGTGTATACGCATGTGTTAAGCCTTTCAGCTTCAGTTTTCGCTCAGCCCATAAAAGTATGCAACGAAATTTTGCGGACTTTGAAGCACACTGAAACAGTGACAAATGGACTCGAGTGGTCATAAAACTCAACGAGTTGGTCAATATTTTAAAATTAACACGTACACGTTAACACTGAGACACACACACACACACACACGCACACACAGAGAGAGAGAATTTTTATGTGGAGCTCATCCATTGTGTGCGCATATACATATGTAAATCTATATGTATGCCTGAAAATCAATAAGCTACCTCCGCTGCCACCTGATCCATGTCTATTAATAGACGTCTAACAACAGCCAGCAGCCGACCAACAGTGTGCGGACACTCGGCTGGCGCTAGACCACCACAGCTGAGTAAATTTTTAGCACATTTTTCAATTGCATAACAACAATTAAAGCTGGCGCGGCTGCTGTTGCACTGTACGAATTCCAGCAGCACCACCTGAGCCACAGTGGCACAAAATGGGCCAAACGAAAATGAAAACCAAACTGAAGATGATTAATTGAATGTGAGCTTTGATTGGATTTTCATTAAAAAGTTTTCGCTTAAGTGTACTTAATTTGCACATAGATACTATAAAGGCTGTTTAACTTTTCCTTAACAGCAGTTCAGGCAGCAAAACTATTTCGACAGTGTTGTATAATGCAAAGCTTAGAAACAAAACTTTTCCCAGCTAAATCTCTGGCCTAAGTTCATCAACATTGTTAGCTGACTTTACTTATGGAAAACTAAGCAAAAGCGTGAGATGTATTTAATCAGTAGTGTTATTTCCAACACTAATAAAATGCCCAATTTGCAGCTAAATCTCTAGCCTAATTTCATCAGCATTGTTAGCTAACTTTAATTATAGAAAATTAAGCAGAAAAGTGAAATATGTCTAGTCCATTATCAACAGTGTTATTTCCAACACTAGAAAAATGCCCAATTTGCAGCTAGCCTAATTTTATCAGCATTGTTAGCCAACTTTAATTAAAGAAAATTAGGCAGAAAAGTGAAATATATCTAGTCCATAATCAACAGTGTTATTTCCAACACTAGCAAAGTGCCCCATTCACAGCTAACTAAATTTCATCAGCATTGTTAGCTGACTTTACTTATAGAAATCTAAACAAATATGTGAAATATATCTAGTCCATACTCAACAGTGTTATTTCCAACACTAGCTAAATTGAAATTCCAATTTGTTGCAGCTTTTTTTGCTCAACTCCTCAGCCGAGATGTCAGCACTGTCCAGAGCCCGAGTCCATCTACGCACATGCCACAGCAGTGTGCAACAGTTTTGTGCTACTGCCACTGGGCAGTGTTGGTTAACGTCATGTTCTACGCAGTTGCAACTCATGTGGGCCGCATCCATTTTTCGGCCTGTGGCCTGTGTTTGACTGCATGATTAATTGATCGGCTTCTGGTTTGTCTGATTGATCGATTGGCCGTGCAAAATGCATAGCTAGCAAAAAATTTTTGGACAAGTTGGCAGCACGACACCGTTTGTGCATTATTGCAGGCAGTGCCCCAAAAACTGAAAGGCTTAAATAAACAGCTTAAGTGGGACTTTAACAATGCTTCGTCCTGGGCGTGTGGGCTGGGCTGGCACGGGAAAAAAGTGTGAGAACAATGAAGCTCAACTCGACTCGGTTCACAAATTTTCCGTAGCAAACTTTTCAGCGTCATGGCGTGGATAAGTTTTTGCGTATGCTCGAGTCTGGGGCAAGTGTACGGCATGGAGCTGAGACCGGAGCTTGGCCGGAGCAAGTTGCTCAGCTCAAATTGGCCATTTTCATGAGGCAAATTACTTAGGAGCCAGTTTCCAGTTTGAAGCAGCAGCAGCATAGACAGAGTCATTCATCGAGCCCTTGTGCGTGGCCAACTTCTCGGCTCTCCAGCGGCGTCTCATTGCCTTTATGGGGCTGTCAACATAACAAAGCGGCTCACACACACACACACACACGCACACAGACATTGGCAGAGGCAAAGGCAGAGGCAACGGGCCAGACCAGTCCGGCCATACAAATGGCTTCATTTGGATAGAACTCTTGGCGATTTGCGTGCGTGTACAAATTTTTTTGATTGCTCCTTGACAATAGACAGACAAATGCTTGTAACTTGCTAGCCAAAACTCACTGGCAGACGTGCCATCTCGCTCTTGCCCTTGGTATTTCTCTGTCTCTCTCTCTCTCTCTCAGTCTCTTTGAGTCGCTTGTTTGCTCGTAAACATTTGCGCTGGCCTTGGCTTCATAAAAATAGTTGTAAATTTCAGGCTAGCTGCATAAATTGCACGCCTCACCCAAACCACGCCCACTACATCAGAGAGGGAGGGATAGCGAGAGCGAGAGCGATAGTGAATGAGAAGTAAAAGAACTTCACACATCGTTTGCCATCGTTGAGTTGTAAAAAGTGACGCAACTTCTGCGCACATTGTCAACAGTCGTAAATCCCTCACTCGGGGCTCAACTGAATTATCTTTGGAGCAACTCGCATTTGGCATTTTATAGGCCAGCTCTCTGCATGCCTTCAGCTTCGTTGCATACATAGTTGCCGCTGAAAACGAAATTGACTTTAAGCCATTTCGAAATTGATTCCCGGAGCTAGACAAGCGTAAAGCTTTAAGCTCACATGAATGTGCAACAGTTGTTGCTGCTGCTGCTGCTGCTGCTGCTGCTGCTGCTGCTGCTGCTGCTGCTGCTGCTCCTGCTGCTCCTGCTGCTACTGCTGCTGTTGCTGCTGCTGCTGCTGCTGCTGCTGCTGCTGCTGCTGCTGCTCCTGCTTTTGCTGCTGCTGCTGTTGCTGCTGCTGCTGCTGCTGCTGCTGCTGCTGCTGCTGCTGCTGTTGGTCAAAAGCAATTTCATTGTGTAATGACATTTATGATTTGGTTTGCAGCATACATCAGACGATTTGTGGCGCCAGCTGACAGCTGTTCCAGAGTCAGCATTGACCCCACGGGCGACTCTGGCAGCTCCTTGGGAATCTGCTGTTGCTGTTGCTGTTGTTGTTGCTGTTGTTGCTGTCTTGCCAATTTCATTTCTGTTTGCCAACACGCGTGTGCAAAACAAATTCAATTACAAAACTGAGCAAATGTGCGTTAAAGCACAGCCGCACAGATCTAGCTTCAAATGGATGACAGAGTGGACGAAGAGCGAAGGAGGAAGCCAGAGTGTCAGCACACACAGTCGTACACACACACACACACACACACCCACAAGTCTTAGCCAAAATTAAAATTATATGCATGAAATGAGCGCGAAATTGGAATGGAATGAAATAAGTAAGCAACAACAACAACAACAACAACGGCAGCAACAACAACAACGAAAGCAAATTGCTTGCATCGCTGTCGCTTTGCTTGCTTTTGCTTTCAGTTACATTTCAGTTTTGCGCTCGTCATTGCCACTTTGCCACATGGCAGGCAATTATATTCGCCCGCTGCCGCCGCCAACGTCGCCAGCCTCTGTCTCCACCTCTATCTCTCTCCTCTGTAGCTGCCATATACGACTCTCGCATTTTCCCTTTTTCGGCGCGCTTACATTGGAGACACAAAGATATGTAGCTTTAAAAAGGGGCGCTACAGCAAGCAGTTTTTCTTCTTCTTTTACTTTTACTCTCGCTCTCGCTCTCCTCATCTCCCTCTCCTTCTCGCTGTGCGGCTGTCTTTTGGCGTTAGCCAGCACTTTTTCAGCGCGAATGTATTCGAGATCCTATCGGACGCACAGCGTACGACATTTTTTGCCATTGTAACTTAAATTGCCCGTAAATATGTCCTTGAACTTGCATAAATTAGAGACTGATTTCATCAGCATGTCAGCGAACGAATAGACACCCATATACGGGTATATACATACATACATACATACATATATGCACATATACATACCTAATCTGTTAAGTGTAACAGCTAAATGTTACACTCTCCTGATATGGCGGTTGAGCTGCTTGAATAATGCATTCATATACCAGATAAGTTTTTACTCATGGCCCATCATTTGCTCATCAAGACTTATAAGCTCTAGGGTGAGTGAAAGGCAATGAAAGATAATGCACAAATTTCATATTGAAATGTTGAATATGTTAACAAATTATAAATTTTTAGCATTCACAATGTGGAACAGTCTGAGTTCTGTTCTAGCTTGCGATCTCTGTCTATAGCACAGATCACATTATGAAGCAAAGCAAAAATCAACAGAAATGTAAGTGAGAATCGAGAAATGTTTGATATAGAATCTATAAGCTCAGTATGCATACGATTTAAGATACAGTTTTGAAGGTTTAATGTAAATACTACAAGCTCAACATATATGTATATGATTTGAAATCAATAAAGGTTCGATATGGAACCTAAAAGTTATTCATTAAAATTCAATCAGACTCAACAGTCTTCCACTACATACAGCAATATCGAAAGCTACTTAAAGTGTCTCTCTTCTCTATTACCACTTACTTCTTATATACCTCGTATATCCTCATACTTTGCTGCCCCTTCTATAAGAGACAGCTATTTGCCTTATCAAAACTAATAAATAGCTGATGCTCAAACTCTCCAATGAGCGCAGAAATTGCTGCATGATGTATGTGTGCTATATAAACATATCACAGTTATATAAATATAGTGCTATAATATATAAATAAAAATGCATTCAGTTTGTCATTCTTATCAGCAATGCCAAGACAACAGCATCTAAAAAGGTAGTTATGAAGCATGAGAGTTGCCTCCTTCTCTCTCTCCTTCTCTCTCTCTCTCACTCTCCCAGCTCACCCCAAGCGAGTCTGAAGCAGCTCTTAGCTTTAAGTGCGTTGCACGTTCTTTCTTGATAGCTTTTGTTCGGCTACGGCTGCAGACGTCGCGGGGCACGTATCGGAAATGTGCGCTCCACATACGCCGGATGTGGCAGAAAGTTTCAGATGACGCCCATTGTCAGCTGCGCTCAGCACTGGCTGTCGCTCCACCCACACCAATTACAATGGCCGTGCTGCAGCGACTAGTTCACAGTTTTTCGCATTTATTCTCTTTCATGTTTTCATCTCCTGCCTCTACGTTTGCTCCGACTGGACGGAACATTTGTATGCAATTAATTTTGTTTCACTGCCAGCAAATACTTTAAGCAAATCAACTAAATTGCCAACATAATAATACAGGCATCCCTGTCTTTCTCTCTCTCTCTCTCACTCTCTCTGTGTGCCTTTTCGCCTTCATCACACAGACAGACTGACCCCTAAAATGGGCAGCGCCTGTCAAAGCCCTAATGAAAATTGATGTTATATGATTTACACTTTCATTTTGTTTTGTTGACTCTGGACCGGAACAAAAATAAACGACAAAAGGCCGACAGAAAAAAAATACACATAAAAAAAGAAGGGGCCAACTAATTGCATTTGTTTTCTGTTTTTTTTTTTTTTTTTTTTTTGGTTCAAACTGCGTGGACACATTAGCCAAGGATATGCGCGAGTCGTCTGGGCTCTTTCACCAAAATTAATATTAATTTTCTAATTAATTATCGGGACATGGCTGAGCCCACATAATTACGTGCTTTCCTTTATTATTTAAATTATATATTTATTGCCGGAAGCGCCTACTCATAGCCAAAGTGTCTCCGTAATAGCATCGATGCTAATCGATTCAAATATATGTATGTCAAATAAATTAAAAAATTGACATTTGTCGTCAATTTAATTTTGAGAAACTCTTGTTTTAATTTCCTTAAGTTTCTTAATTTGTTTTAAGAACTGACAGTCTTAGGCTGAGCTCAGAAAATAAGTTTTTAATATGTAAGTTGCAATATTTTTTAAATACATATATATAATAATTATTTGGAATCGCAATCGAATCTCTGGAGTTGTTGATTCACTGGCAACATTATTCCTGAATAAGGTTTTAATATCCTAAAATCTTGCTGTCTTATCTATAGGCTGAGGCATATGCATATGTAATAATCTATCTATCATATATATGGCTAAAGCTCCCCCTTGGTCGAACTACTCCTCAAAGAAGAAGATTTTCTAACTGATGTCTTCTCTTTTCAAGGCCGAGCACGCGAAGAGGGAGATAAGCGAGAGAGGAGACGAGCGAGACAGGGCAGAGAGCGGAGAGAGAGCGAGAGAGCGAGGAGACAGAGAGGGCCAGAGAGCGAGCGAAGTAGCTGAGCGCTAGAGAGATCGTCTCTATGATATCTCTCTCTCTCATCTTCTCTCTCTCTCGCTCTCTCTCTTTTTCTCTCTCTCCCCCTCTCTCTCCCTATCTGTCTCTGCCTACATCTTATCAAGTATGCCACCTTAAACTTTCTCTGTGGTAATTCTATCCAGAGCTCTTCCCTATCCCAAGATTTCAATTCAGTGTTTGTTATCTCTGCCACAGCCTAACCATATACACATATTCAATGCATTTCTGTTTAGATAAAGTTGCAATGCAGCAGAACGCAATACTCTGTTAATATTTCAAACAAAATGTCCAAGTGAATAAACTCGTTTCGGCATTGTCTTCATGCCTCTAAGTTTTTTCATCAGAGCTCTCTTGTCTCTTATAGTTTATGTTGCATTCAAACTTAACTCAATTTCGAGAAACTTTTTGCTTTTCCTTCAGTTTTTCTACACACATATGCGAAAGCCATTTGACAATGCCAAATTGAAAAATCTATCTGACAGCACGAAAGTTGTGGCCAAATGTAGCTAAACTAAAGCCATTCAGTATAGTTTATTAAAATGCAACAATGTGTTTAGCTCTTAAGCAATATTAGCCAAGTATTAGCCATATATATAGAATATTTATAATATCATATTTCACTTCAAACCTGATCCAATTTAGGCCAAAGTTTGCTTCATACCTGAAATAGAAAGAGAGAGAGAGAGAGAGAGAATGAGCGAATGCATGTTAGACTGCGATAAGGCGTAATTGTTAATATATTTCTTGTGGGGTGTTTTAATAATTTTAAATGGACTTTTTTCTAGGGCCACTAATTGCGTTTTTTATTACCTTTCCGCCCCCCATCTCGTCTATATTTTTTTTTTCCAGCCCATTCCCATTAACGAGCTGGCAGAAGTGTGGCTGTCTGCTGTTGCCTTGGTAAGAGTTTAACATAGCTGCGGTCAGTCAGCCGGGCTATTAACTGTCAGTGGCAGTTGCAGGTAAGGCGGCCAGCACAGAGGCTAGCGTTTGCGGTTGCCACTAAGCCACAGAAAGACAGAGCAACTGACACACACACACGCACACGCAGACAGACTGGCAACTGAGGCGGGCGGGTGGCCAGGTTAGGGCATCTGGTGTGCGGTCGAGCTAACCAGCCCACCAGCTGTATGACATTTGCCATGTTGCTCTTTGTATATTAATTATTTACGTGGGGCGCACCGCCGTGCATATTTTTGTAATATTGCTATAATGCTTTTAAGAGCTCGCCGTTTGGGGGTCAGCGGAAATGCCACGAAAACTCTCATTGATTAAGCCATGCGGCTGAAACTCATCACATCAGAATATTTCTGACAGTATTTTTGAAAGAAATACTCGCTATGCCTCGACTTCAGCTCCTCTTCATCCTCCTGGCCCGTTCGTGCACTCACATTCACATTCGAATTCAACCAAAATCCCACAGAAATGTGTCAACAGGGGCGTTGTGAGTGGCATAAGTGAATAAGAAGAAGAGGAGCACACAAAAAAATAATACATAAGAGCAAGATTTTCACATCCGCCTTACAATGCATTTCACAAGGGCACAAATCAACAGTGGATAGATAGAAAATCAAAATCGATAAACAACAATTGGTATCAATGTGAGATGAGATGCCAAGCCAAAAAAAAAAGACGTCAGCTGGATAGAAAGATTTTTACACGGACCTATGACTATTTGGGTAAACATCTGACCTTATATAAGATTACGAAAATATCATAAAATAGAGACGAACAATGAGTTTTTGGTATATAAACTTATCAAATAATCATAATAAATTGCATGAAAGTCGCGTAGAGTAGCGAAAGGAGCTAGAAATGAAAGGAAGCTCTCTCTCTCTCTCGCTCTCTCTCTCTCTCTCTCTCTCTCTTTATCTTTCACACATACTCTCTCTATCTCTAACTGCCTATCTATCTCTTTTCCTTACTCTCATATTCTCTCTCTCTCTCTGTTTCACACATACTCTCTCTATCTATATCTATCTATGTCTCTCTCCTTCACTCTCATACTCTCTCTCTCTCTCCCTCTCTCTCGCTCTCTCTCTCTATCTTTCACACATACTCTCTCTATCTATATCTATCTATGTCTCTCTCCTTCATACTCTCTTTCTCTCCCTCTCTGTCTCTCTCTCTCTCTCTCTCTCTGACACATACTCTCTCTATCTCTATCTCTCTCTCTCTCTCTCTCTCTCTCTATCTGTCTCTCCATCTCTGCTTATTTGCTTATTAAGTGAAATGAATCGATATTTTTTCTTATTTTTGCTGTCCATGTTACTGATACATAGTTATATAGCTAGATATTTACATACGTACATTACATATATATGTACATATGCAAATTAGAGATCTATAACATAGATTGTTTTAAAAAGCACAGTCGCATTGAACCTTTAAGTTATCGATAAAAAACGATATACATATATTGTTTTAGAGCACTGTACATTGTGAAGTGATATTACCTTTACAAAAAAGTGATTTTTGCTTCTATTTGCATGAACATAACTGTATACATATGTACATATATCGTATTGAAGAAGACAAGCGATATATTTGCACTGTTATATAACACTGTAAACGGTGAGGTAAAATTGTAATGGGTCTGGGCTATCGATGAGCTCAAGAAAAGTCTACACACAGTACAGTCTATTTCTATATAATGCCAATAAATAATTTTCACATATTTATTTTGCCTCTGCTCCGCTTGTTATCCCTTTGAATGTATTTGCTCATAGTTTTCTTTCTTCTTTTTCCACTTTACTGTTTTTCTTTTTCTGCTCCTTTTTTTGCTGTCTATTTTGGTTCATGTTTGCTTTGTCAGCTTTGCTCGATTTTTGGCTTATTCTAGTCGGCTAAGGCGCCGCCATTCAATGCCGCCGTCCCCCTCTGCCCACGTTCGCCGATCACTTCGTCACGTTTCGCCATCTTCATTTGCGTCACGTCTTGGGACAAAACCGCAACGCCGAGTCAAAGTAAAAAGCAGCTAACCGCAGTCTTAAGCAGATAGAGTTGCCCAACAGTAGCATCAGTAGCACCGCCCCCATGCCACAACACACAATCATCCACGCCCCCTGCTCGGCGCCCCGACTAATTTGACTTCAGATAGGAACTGTTCATTGAATTAACTAAATGAAATTTGAACGTGTCTGGCTGACTGAATGCCAAGCGGACTGATTAACCGACTGAGCTGCTTATGGATATTAGCTAACAGACTAGCAAATATTGCCTCGCCCCCACCGCCCCACGAACCGCACAATAATATCTGATCAGGCCATCATCTTGAGAGTACACGATTCGATTACATTTAATTACAGCGCGAACAACTTGCCAATGTCAATTTATTGCTTTGAGCGGAAATCGTACGGGGCTCTCGGCCCTTGCTTTGTGTGTATAAATTACAGTTTATTGGCGTCACTTGACTCTAATGGCTGGCTAAGGGCCCGCCATTAGGCATAAACATTGTGAAGGGCTCAATTAAATGTGAATAGACACTGGCTCCACTCGAGCTTAAAGGGCTTTGCATATAGTCGATTGTCGAATGTGCATAGCTCCATTCATTAGCATCGAATATTCTCTTTATTTGCGAATTCTCGCTGCGAGAAAGGGATTAAAGTTTTCAGCTAAATCAGCTAAGCCAGGGAATCGCAAAATATTTTGCAGTTTTTGCAGCTCTCACACAATGAAATTAAATCAAATGCATGGCCGCCCGATTGCCTTGAGGCAAGGCTACTGCAAGTGAAATAAATTGAATAATTGCTATAGTTGCTGCTGAGCTGCCTCAACTTTCACTTTTAGCCAAGGTCGACGGGGCGTATACGCAACAGAAAGGTGTTTTAACGGAATGTATAAAAATAAATTAAGTAAATTGATGGCTGTTGTTTACCATCACGGCTGGCTACACTCCAGCGAATACCCTGTAAATTGCACAGAGCAATGTCAAGTCAAGCTAACTTAGCTCCTGGCCATCTATCTGCCTTTGCGAAGCTCTTGAGCCGCCGGGGCATTATGACGTCATGCCAATAGCATTAACTATAACAATAACAACATTAACCGCAATGTAAATGAAAAACTTCTTGTGTATATTAGTTTGTCGCTTCCTGTCATAAAAATTGCGGCTTGTCATGCGATTTCTTTGGCTGATGACGTGGATGATGATGACGATGGCGCTGCCGCTGCCGCTGTTGCTGCCTCTGCTTCTGCTTCTGCCTCTGCCGCTGACAAGGACGAGGACGAGGTTGGGCCAAAGCTGCTTAGGCTTGAGCCCGTTTGCCCGTCAGCCCATTTTGACCCACCAGCAAACGGCCCAAAGTTTGCCGCGTCGGCTGAAAGCGAAAGCGAAATCGAAATGAAACCTGAACCTCAAGCTGAACCCTTTTTGCATAAGCCGTTAGCCGACTTGCGATTATATGTATATAGATATGATTATATATTTGTATGCCCACACTCTACATTCTCTTTCATTTTTCATTTCAATTAAAAAAGCAAAGCTCACACACACACGCACACACGCACACACATCGTTGCCAGCGAGCTCGGCCTCATTCAACGGAAATGAGGTAAAAGCTTCAGATACAACTTCAGTCAGCTGCCGCCTCAACTCTTTCGTAATTTTCTGCCATAGATATATACGCATATAAATCTACTTAAAATATACATATATATAATTGTAATATATATTTAATTATTCAACTCAATTTGAGCTCGCAATGTGCCCATATTTCTGCAGAATCTCTTTTGTTGACGCTTTTGTGGCGTTTGTGTTTTATGGAACTGGCAATGGCAGCGGCTGAATTCAATCTGTGGCTTTCGTTTACTTAATTTTGTTGTTGTTGTTTTTTTTTTTTTTTTTTTTTTTTTTACATTATGCCAGCCGCATTTTCATTTCCATTTCCATTTTCATTTTCATTTTGCTTCGCTTGTTCTTGTGCTTTGTTACTATATTTTCTTGAATTTGTATTTGTTATGCTCATAATTCAGTTTTATTTCATTATTTCAAGCATTTTCCATTTTCATTTCGGTTGCTTGGCAAAAATTGTTTTCAATGCTGTCAGCGCCACGCGCCACTCCCCACTCCCCACTCCCCACTCTCCACACTCCACTCTCCACTTCACTCCACTCTAACCCAGCAATGCCATCTGTTGGCCGGGGCGCTGCTAACGCATCCTGCGGCATATCCTTTTAATTGAAATACACTCAACGGCCCCAGAGGCCCACCTATTGCCGAGCAGCGCCCAACTGGCGCTGACTTTATATAGAAATAATAACAATAACAATTTAAATTAAGTGCAACAAAGCGACAGCAAATTTGAGTAAGTAATCGTTTTTAATTTAACAAGTACGTGACAGTCGACACATTTCTAAGGATCCGCACGCCCACAGCACTCCGCGCGCCTCCTCCCCTCTACCCACTTGCCAGCCCTCGCTCGGCCGGCGCAACATGCAAAAGTCATTTCCAGAGTAAATTTCCAGCACTCTGTGCGTGTGTCTGTGTGTGTGTCTGTGTGTGTGTGTGTCTGTCTAAGTGTAACAACATTAAGTGCTGCTTCTTCCTTTTCTTTTCTTTTTTTTTGATAAATCAAACAGACAGGTAAAAAACAATCACAGGTAGGAAATCAGGGTAAGTTTCCGCTTTTATACAAGTCGAAATAATATGTAGGGCTATCTTTAGCATCTTCACATTTGTATGTACATGTGTATCTCCCATAATTTCCACTCTTCTGCTCGACATAAATCATGTCTAGCCAACGCTGCGTATGCTTTATATGCATGCATTTATCGCACATTACGTATACGCACGGTATGCTTCACGCCATATTCCACAATTTGGCCGTGGCCGTTCGCCATTTGCAACATTGACACAGCGCATTTATGGCCAGCAAACAAGCAAACAAACCCAACCGGCTGCATTTGAATGCTTGCTGCGGCACGTGTCAAGCGTCTTTTGCATTTGCTATTCATGAGCGTAATAACATTTTGTTGCACATGCCACAAACTAAAGAGCTGCAATCAAGACAAATGGACAGCCGGAATGTGAGCTTGAGCAGTGCCCAACTGGATGCTAGTGGAAACAGTGAAACCTCATAGCCATCACATCTGGATTATGCGAGTACCTGTCGTCTTTGGCTCTTCTGCTCGACGGCTTATGGGTATTTTAGGAGCAGAACAGTGTATGTATGTACATATGTATGTATATGGTCTAGTCGAACATTTGGCATGTTTCATACTCTTCCGATTTATATCTAACAGACCGAGGCACCCAACAGAGCCTTACTCGAAGTTAGCTTTCATTTTATATGAAATGTACATTAAACACATTCAATGAATTTTTCAATTAAAGGCGTAGTGAATATATATTGGTTTTATGCAATGTCCGTCTTGCTATCCATTCGTCTGTACCTCCGTACGTCCAACTGCCTATCCGTCTGTCTGTAGCTTTTGCTATCTGTCATCGACCCGTCCGTCTGTTCGTCCGGATATCTCTTAATCTGTCTGTCCGAACGTCCGCCTGTCAATCCGCCTGTCCATCCAACCTTTTTCCCCTCTGCCTGTACTCGCGTCTGTCCATAAGTCTCCCCATCCGACTGTTACTAACTTTGTGAGTCTGTCCGGAAATTCCTCAATCCATCTGTTAAACATTCTTTACCGACTCGTCTTATATAGGTGTGGCCTTAGGGGAATACCTATCTATTTATTTATCTATCTATATATATTTATCTCTCTCTCTCTCTATACTATCTATCTGTCAATCCAACTATCTATCTATCTATCTATCTATCTATCTATCTATCTATATATATATATATATCTATCTATCTATCTATCTATCTATCTATCTATCTGTCTATCTATCTATCTATCTATCTATCTATCTATCTATCTATCTATCTATCTATCTATCTATCTATCTATCTATCTATCTCTCTATCTATATAGCTATTAATCTATCTATCTAGCTATGCCTACCTGTCTATCTATATATCTATAATCTATCTATCAATCCAACTATCTATCTATTTATATATAATCTATCTATCTATCTACGTATCTATCAACCTTCTAGATGTATCTATCTATCAATCTAACTATCCATCTAACTACATATCTATCTACTTATCTATCTATCCATGTATCTATCTATCTATCTATATATCCATACATCTATCAATCAATCTATCTATCTATCTATCTATGTATCTACCCATCTATCTAACCTCGAGCCTCGCGCTTCACTTGCTAGCAATTTGAATAAACTTTTTATACTTTCCGAGAATTACAGCCTCATAAGCCCCATTCATTTAAGGCGCTTTAAGCGATACAAAAATCAATTAAAAATTGTGCTATATTTATATATTTTGTGCAGGGAGACGAGCCAAATCTGATCGATAAGAAAGTTGCCCAAACACGAGACAACAACAACAACAAAAGCAGAAAGATTTATATCTAAATTTGTATATGTATATGTAAATCTGTGCATGTACATGCGTGTGTGTGTGTGTGTGTGTGTGTGGATGTGTATTGGTGTGCCTTGTGGCTTATACGGTTATTTCTTCTCACTTAATTTATTGTAAAATGTTAAATTTCACGAAGCGGAAATGTTTATTAGAGCGGAAATTGTTATTTTTAGTGTTAGCAGCGATTTGTGCGCTGCTTCTTCGTCATCTTCGTTACTGTTACCGTTCGTCCATGCTGCTGCTTGCCTGCCACATTGTTGAAGCGACAACATGACAACTTTGCCGCTGGGCTCAAAGGATGCGGCTGACGAGGCGACGTCAGCGCTTTGTGCTGCCTACAATTAGTTTATTAATATTAAATTCTCTTTTTTTTTTTTGTTGTTGTGTTGCTGTTCATCTTCATTTGCCTCTTCTTCGTCTTTGTCAGTGTCTTCATCATTCTTTTCGACAAAATTCGCCGCGCAAACGTTTCGTATGCTTAACTTATTATGCTGACTGGCTGCCAGTTAAGTAAACCCAGCGCAGCTCAGTTAAGGCTCAGCTCCTGGCCATCCTCTGGCATGCCGCCATCCTGACGAGCTCTGTGTGTGTGTGTGTGCGTCCGTCCAACTGCCGAGCTGCTGTTAATTAGTCAGTGTTGCTGTATCGTTGCCACAGTCCGTAATTAAAAATACAAAATTGAAATACTTCCCCCAAAAAGGCTGGCCGCATCTCCTTGGCTGCGAACGGCATCTTAGCAACGCGAACATCTAACAGTGCCCGACCCAGTGCTGGGCGAACTTTAAATGGAATTTGCTTCATTTTGTTTGCCATTTTTGGGCGCGAGCAGCTAAAGGGATAATTTAAGCTTAAGCTTGTTTGTTGCCCCTGTAAGACTTCATTGAGCGGCATTCAGCATTTGCTGGCACTACAACTGAAACAACAAAGGATTGCGCCGGGCAGGTCTTCAACTATCTGAGCGAAATCCAAGTGAAATTTTTCTTTGCTTTGGCATGGCATTTGGCGAGCCCCAACCGGCTGCAGCGACCGCAGCAACCCGCAGAACATTTCAAATTAATTTTACAGCTGCCACCGCGGCGAGCAGTTAGCCCGGCCAGCAGCTGGCTTCGCTGTCCTGGGCGCTTAGTCCTTGCTCCTTGCTCGTTGGACACCTTCTGCGCACAATAATGAAGTGGCAAATAAATAGAACTCCCGACTGTCTCCGGCCCAAGACAAAGAACCTCACCACATGCCAGAGCTACTCGCAGCCCCAGTCCCACTCCTCTTTCCAGTTCCAGTTCCCCTCCCAGTCCTTCTTTTATATAAATGCGACTACTTATTCCGTCATTTGTTAGGGCTGCACGGCAAACTTTCTAACCAGCTTTTCAGCATAGTTCTGGCCTAGGTGTCCTAAGCATATTTATAGAGCTAACCATGGCTATCATAGACCACCTTTCGCTTCCACAATTTCCAATTCTAATGCAAACTTTTGCGAAACCATTTAATATTTATTCAGACGTGCTTTAATAACTTCTGCTGCTTTTACTTTTTCGTTTTTAGCTGTGAGGAAAAACAAAAAAAACGTAAATGCCAAAAAGCTGTTAAATAATACGAAAAAGTTTGTAATTTCAACTTTTGTTTAAAGCCAAATGCAAAAAGTAAAAGGTATAAAAATTAAATGACTTGAAAGCAGCTTTAAGCACATAAAAATCCAAATTTACATTGCTGTTAACTTTTAACATATGCTAACTAATAGCTGTTAGTTAGCAACTTCTTCCTTTGGCTGCGTGAAAGAAATCCCTGCCTCCTGCTGTGCTGAATCGATTTGGTGGTTGGGTTTTTCGTTTTCACTCAGGAATTTACTATTTTTGCAACAGATTGAATTGCGTGGGAAATGCACAGCGCACTGTTATATAACAGCATCAAGGCTGCACACTCAATGTCATTGTCATTTCGGGTGCTGTCCATTAAAGGGCTTTAAATGCTTCCGGCTTATCAAAATGCCAATTTACATAAATCAGTGCCACACATCCACCTGCCACCTGCCACGCCCAGCCATGGTCCTGGTGCAGCTGGCGCTGCTACGGCTGCACTTAATGCACTCACTTCCATTCACATTCACTTCAAGCATTCAGTGCTATTCACTTTTATTCGCACTGTTCGCCCTGCCACTGCGCTAGCCTGGCCAACAGCAATTAATGGCCAACGCGCTTAATCATCAATTGCGCTTCTGCAAATGCTAAACTAACCCAAATGCACACAGCCAATGGCCTGAGCAGCCGCATGGGGCGAGGGAGGGGCAGGGGGCAGGGGGCGGGGGTCGGGTGTGTTGGCGTGTGCTGGCTTGTTGGCTGGGCTTGTGTATTGGGGGCGTGCATAGACAACGCGCCAAGTGTTGAGCCATAAAAAATGGCATGCAAATACATTGAGTACACAGCAACGTGGTAACAACAACAACAACAACAGGGACTCCAACCCCAGCCGCTGCACAGTGGAGCTAATTGATACAAAATTTAATTAGCAAAAGCTAAAAATTAATTTAGTTTACTTCAATTCTTAAGAAATTTGTATGGTTGAAGAGTCGCATCAAAATCATCTATAAATGTAATGAAATGTAGTGGAAGACTGTGCCCTATGCTCTCTAGGACACTGGACAGACATATCAATACAACCTGTCATAGTTTGTTAATTAAAGGCTGAAGCAAACTGAAGTTAGAAATATTGTGGAAGTTGTACATTTTTATAATTTAAAAATTGTAGAATAAAATATTTATTGATATAAATTTAAAAAAAAAAAAAAAAACTTAAATTAAATAAAAATTAGTTTTAAAAAATTAAGTTGTAAGCTTATGTAATTTAAAAATTGTAAAATAAAATAAAATAATAATTAACAAAAAAAAATATTATTAAAAAAAAATATTATTATAAAAAAAAATATTATTATTATTATTAATATTAATTTATTTATTTATTTATTTTTTTAAATAATTTTCATAATTTTCTTTTTATTTATAATCATTTTATTTTATTTATTTATTTATTTATTTATTTTTTTATTTTTTATTTTTTTTTTTTAATAATTCTCACAAATTTTTTATTTTATTTTTTTTTTAAATTATTTTTCCAACCTCCTACAGCTCTCGCGATTCATATTAATATTAATAATTGCAAGAGCTGTAGGAAGTTGGCAAAATTATAAAAAATAAATAAAAATAAAAAAAAAATTTTTTGAGAATTATTCAAAAAAATAAAATAGAATGAAATGATTATAAATAAAAAGAAAGTCATGAAAATTAAAAAAAAAAATGAATAAATAAATAAAATAATAAGAACAAAAGGTGTGAAGATTATTTTATTAAAAAATGGAAATAAAAAAATATTTAAAAAAAAAAATTGTGCG
The DNA here is from genome assembly GCF_054131105.1 of Drosophila navojoa. Lineage (NCBI taxonomy): Eukaryota > Metazoa > Arthropoda > Insecta > Diptera > Drosophilidae > Drosophila > Drosophila navojoa. The sequence continues at coordinate 6,630,265 of NC_142895.1, read as the reverse complement.
CATTTTAAAATGTTGTGTAGAAATTTTTAATAAAAATATATATAATTGTGCACATTTTCAAATGTTGTGTATGGTGCGATATACATTGCTAATAAAATTAAAATAAATATATAAATAAATATTTGAAACTTGTGCAAATAGCGATATTCTTTTCTGCTAAAATTGTTCTTCCAGAAGACCAACATGAGTCAGTCTCATGTGTAAAATGAATACTATATAATTATTTGCATTATTTTACTAAATTATTTTTACATCCATTTCTTGAGCACAAATAATTGACTCATGCTATATATGTATGTATGTATGAATATATATATATATATATATATATATCTATATATATATATATATATATATATATATATATAGATATATATATATATATATATATATATATATATATATATATATATATATATATATATATATATATACAAGCAAATTTATTGTCGTATAAACTGTGGACTGTTCTGTATGTTCATACCAAAAGCAATAGTAGCTCATATTGAGCTACATTTGTGTTGATTTCAGAAATAATAAAGATGCTCCAACACCTATTCATAAACTTCGATTACTCAGCATCATATGAGAATTTTCTATTGATTAATTTATGCATTATAAATTCTTAGAGTTTCATAACAATTATATCAAATTTCAATTGAAATCAATAGCAAAGTTCTATGACCAATAGCAAATGAAATATCAATCTAATAGGAAATCTTCTTTCAAATGTGAATAATTGCTGCAAAATTTTCGATGAAGCAATTATTTCCATCTTCCAGCTTTCTGAATATTTCTATAATTATGGACATTGAGTCTCCAACTGAACACAAAGACAATGCAAGCTGCAATTGCATATATACATATACAAATATATATATGTGTATATATGTAATATGATTTGGTTGATTTGCATGGGCAAAGCCTCTGGTTTAATGCCTGATTGATGGCCCACTGTGCGCAGTGTGTGCTCTTGGGAGCGGGGAGAGAGGGCGCATGAATGACAGCAAATACCAATGAAAGGGAGCACCCAACTACTCTATCCGAAAATCAACCCTTGCTCCAATGCATGGACAAGGGCGTGAGCGTGGGCGTGGGCGTAGATGTGGGCGTGCAGCGTGCGTCGTGCGGCGGCATGCTGGAAAATCGGTATACAAACAACAAACGAAGCAACAACAACCACAACAACAAGAGCTAGCGACTCTGGCTGTTAAAGTTAAGGAAAATATTTACAAATGAATTAACGTAATGAAAATAAACTAGCGCACAGATACATGCCAATGATAATGATAATGCTGATGATGATGATGATGATGATGACAACGATAATGATCATTTGATTGTTTTTGTTTTTTAGTTTTACGTTTTTTCTGGCGCTGTCATCGCCGCACCGATGACGCAGTGTCCGCCCCAGATCCATAAATGATAAATGCATAGAATAAAACCCATTTAGCTGCAACACCAAAGTGTGTGTGTGTGTGTATGTGTGTGTGTGTGTGTGTGTGTCCAACAGATAAGATATGGCATACATATATATACATATATCTATATAGATATGTAAATTCAGCGACTATCCAGAAAATTTATACATTTTAGGAGCAGAGATCGACAGCCGCCATGCGGTGCGGTTGTTGACCTTGACCCACAAAAAAAAAATGTGACAGAAATACTATATATATGTAAGTGTATATACTAGGTAGCAGTAGTATAAATACTATACTTTTATATTATATAAATTAGATAGTAGTAATATATGAATCATCCTGGTGTATGTAAAAAGTACTTAGCATATTCTAGATATCAGCTAAATAAAATAGAAAACAGCCTTAGATGATAAACTTGAAGTATTATCTATTTTTTTTTTTAGAGAGGTGGGAGATTAGGAAGAAGAAAGATTAGAAGGAGAAATTTATTTAGGAAACCATTGGACATTTTAGTATAATTTATTTATTTATGCTCTTTAAAGTAGTCCCAAATTACTGAAAGTAAATATATTGAATGAAGAAGTTACAAATTGGATATATATTACTAAAAACAAACGCGGTTTTATTGGATTTCCTCTGTAACCTTATCAGAGTAATCATCATTTATATAATTTGAGCATCATCAATCACTTTTTGCGATCCTGTTCAGCTCCGCCTTCGATGTCTTTTTTGGCTACTCAATCACAGCATAACTTTCTGCTCATAGAAAAGCAAAGAGTCGCATATAATGCCATTAAAGAATCGAAATGCGATAATAAAAAATAAATGATTTTTTTTTTTCTTTTTTTATGCGACCTAATCTTGCATACTTCACACACTCCCAAACATCTACTATTTCTATGATCTAGCAAAGCATATCACAATTAATTGCTAAATATTCAAATTAAATATTCAGATAGTAGCATTTATATATATCTTTTGATCTGTACATAAATTTTTTTGATTTTTTTTTAGAGTGAAAATTAAATTTTTTACTCGAATATAAATAGAAAACTCAAATCAAAGCCTGATTAAATATTTGATGAGAAATTACATGGCTCGCAGCACAAAGCTACAAAATGAATTTGAGTCAACACGACAGCAAGCGTATCGCAAAATGCAATTGACCACAGAATATGACACAGGCAAAAGCCTGTCGCCAGCTTTTCACAATTCAATTGTCATTTTGGCTGGCCACAGCTGTCAAACAGTTTTCCAATTGCAGCAGCTGCAACGGCAACGGCAACTGCAACGGCAACTGCATCCATTCAATTTGATATCCATGAGCTGCTGTCCACCGTAATTTGCCTTTTTCACTCTGGCAGCAAGTGTAAGGGAACCAACCCTATAGTTTACTCTTGCCATAGATTAGAGCACATAATCTCAATTAAATCAATTGAGTTTGTCAATCCACACACACACACACACACATTCAGAGTGAGCTTCATTCATAGCCAGACACATTGATAAGCTCATCACAAGAGCATTTCCCAATCGAGAGCTGACAATTTGTTTACGCAAATTCCAAATGCAAATTTTCGTTCATTTTCTGTTTTTGATTAGAGCCAGAAATTGCGAGTGCAAAGCCTTTGCCGCATACACAATCTATCTATGAGAGTATTTTACTTAAGCTTAAGCATATATGTATGAGAAGTACATTCAAGTATTTCAATATACGTATATTCATTTGAGTATGCCAAAGGATCTGACAAAGTGTGCTTCATGTATCGAGGTGCAAGAGCTGTCAGATGAAGTTGTCCTGAAGCGACTCACTTGACATATTGCAAGAGGAGGTAATTCCTGGTATAACAGTGCTCGCTTGAAGAAAACAAAACGAAATTCTTAACGATAACAAAGACGTAGGATAAGCTATCAGCGAAAAAAATAAAGTGATAAGCTCAGCTGCAAGTCTGTAGCTCTTGTGTCTTACGAGATCGCTGCATTCGAGCGGACGGATAGGCGCATGGATGGATGAGCAGATAAATGGAGGAATGGACAGACGGGCTGATAGACGGATAAACGGACAGGTCGACGAATGCATGGACAGACGGATAGACGATGTGACAGACGGACGGAGGCACAGACGTAAGGCCAGATGGACGGATGGTTCAACTGACAGATGAACAGATGGACAGACTGAAGAATGGAGGGACGGACGCATGGATAGATGGACGGAATGGACATACGAACAGACGGACGAACAGGCGGACGGAAGGAGGGACAGACAGATGGACGGACGGACGCATGAACAGAAACACGGACGGATGGACGAACGGACGGACGCATGGACAGATGGACAGATAGATGTGCGCGCGGACAGAAGAATGGACGGACGAACAGACGAAGGAACAGACGGGCGGATAAATGAACGGAGGGACAGACGTATGGACGGACGGACAAAGGCAGGGATGGAGGCCCAGATGGACAGATAGACAGTAGAACAGATGGACAGACGGGCGGACAGAGGAATGAACGAAGGGACAGCCAAAAATGAAGGTGGAAGGATGGGCAAACGGACAGATAGATGGACGGTATGAGGAGGAACAGATGAAAGGGCACACGGGCGGTACAGATTGGACGAATGGATGAACTGATGTCTGAATCGACGAATGAACGGGCAAACGGACGGACACTCTTAGGTAGATGAGCAGACGGTCGAACAGATCCACAAACCTCCTTCTGCCAGTTACAAATATTCGGAGAACCCATTCAGTCCGAAGTCACATTATCAATGGTAATGCCCCTTTATATAGCATGGACTGTGTGTATTGCATATACCATACCATTCGATTACATGTATATGCAATATAGAGTGCTTAGTGCTTGCAATCATATCTAGAGGCCTGTGAAATGGTTTGGGTCGAGCTAGCAAATGCGCTGCATAGCTACCAAAAATGGGTATTATGATATCTGTGCAATTTTTTTTTTTTTCGTCATATATTTATAATGTTGTTCTTGTTGTTTTTCGTGATTTGCTGTAGCTTGAGCCTTTGACGATTTAACGGCTCCCCAGTTGACAATAAACGAAATTTTAGTGCAAGCAAAGTAGCCCGTAACGGCAGGACGAAAGCCCACCAACCGCGCAGCACGAATTAGACTTAGAGATACAATATGGTAAGCCTTTGTAGCAGCGATAGCCAACGATTATTTGTTTTGGCCGAACAGACAGACAGAGAGAGAGAGAGAGAGGGAGAGGGCGAGGGAGAGGGAGCAGAGAGTCGATTCGCTGAATTCTTTTTGCTGTTTGCTCTGCGCCCATCTTAAGTCCCTTGGAGCGTCATTTGAGCGCGAGCGCGTCCTTGCACTCAAAAGGAATTTTCTATCAGCTCTTGGGCAGGCAGCAGGCAGCTCTTTGTCTTTGCCTGCCAGACAATCGATACGGCAATATATAAAGATATATTCTCATATATTTACACACACACACTCCCTCTCTCTCTCTGTTCTCTCTGTGTGTGCATTAAAAATTACAATAACAAACAAAACTTAACTGAAAATGGGCATCGAGTGGCGGGAGCTAACAAAGCAGAGCCAAATAAAACACTATTCGCACTCCGAATGGATTTCATCTACAATTTATTTATGCAGATATAACGCACAAAGCCCCCAAATCCCACGAACACGGCCCAATCACAAAGGCAGCCAATTAGGCAAGCATCTAGGCGAATTCCAAAAATATCTGATAGCCCAACAAAAACCATAAAGGAGCCAAATAGCTAAATTTTAAGCTCCTTTAAGCGTATCACATATCATCAAATATTTATGATTTAATGCGAAGGCGAAGGCAAATGCCAAAGGTGAATTTGTATATTCGCAAATGTTTTCTAACGAAATACGCCGGAGATGAAGCTCAGCATTGGCTTCCATTCCGGATTGGCTAAAATCAGCCAATGTTTACTGAGGCCTCAAATTTACAGATTTACGTAATGTGGACCAACGGATTTAAGTGGAAGGCAACGAGATTACACCTTTAATATGATTGAAGAAAAACCTTGCTTTTTCCAATTCACTACGCGCACAGCAATCTGAATACTTTATAAGACGAAGGTATGTACGTATAATAAAGGTAAAGGTATGTACACAAATACATGTATGTAGGTATATTATAAATTTTCAGCTCTCTGCTTTGCCTTCACTCTGACAAATGGCCAGGCGAAGGAACTGCAGAAGGAATATGTCACAGAACGAATGTATTCTTCTTCGTGAAGGACCGAGTATAATAAATGTAGGTGTACTATAATCGGGAGTGTCCGACTAAAGGGCACCCGGAACCCGGCAATGGAAGGAGACATCCCAAATCCGAAATATATCAAATCTGTGACAAGCTCATACAGAACCTGTGATGCTTTCACCTTTTACGGTATTCAATCCACGCATAAAAATATAATGAAATTATCGATTTTTTTCGAGATAAGCAGAAAATACGATGAGGATGAGGATGAGCTTGTAAAAAATTTTGAATAACTCGTACTGCGTGTGGTATATGGAAATATAAATTTAAATATGAAGCCTCGAGCTCTTGTGGCTTAAGAGATCGAACGCCTATCCGGACGGACGGAAAGACAGATAAAGGGACAGAAGTCCTTTACTAGATCAGCTCGAACTTGTCATACTGCTAAAAGAATATATACTCTACGGAAAAACGGATGGATAAAAGAACGGATAGAATTCATTAAATTGACTGAGCTTTTCAGATATGTACTATAGAAGATAAGCCATGATTCCAGCTGCCTGCTGCCACTCAGAATAAAAAAGTATTTAAAAAGCCATAAAACAGCATTTAAAAACTTTTAGCTAAATGCAATAAAAGTTGAATCAAGTAGATAGAACGCATCGCTCATTAAACACTGAACAGCTTAATGAAGTTGTTAAGCAAAATGAAACGAAAATGGATTGAATGGAATTGAATATATAAGTATTTGCCTAGTTAATTGAATCGAAGCGATTGATTCAGTAGTTCATTTCACGTAGAATACCCCGTCAAGAACTCTCTTGCACACATAGACATCTAACTGAATGCAAACATTTCCAACGAGCTGAGGCTGTTAACAAACTTATTTCCATAAAATGCGGCAATAAATCATTTGGCTTGAAAGCCTGATATGGCGACGACACTGTACGACTATAGTTACGGCTGTGATGCTATGGCTGAACGTTGCTCCAGTTTCATAGCCCGCATGCGTTTGCCGTGCAATCAACAAGTGTTCTCATTGCAATTAGCGATGTTTCATGGCCTTAATGGCGACAGCAGCCCCAGTTGCTTTATTATGCCCATGCATGCAGTCCGATGCAGTCATCGCCCCCCTCCCCCATCCTCAGCCTCTCCCCCAGCTCACACAGCGCCCACACAGAGACATGATATACGCTGTCAGCCCAACCCAATGCAACCATTCCGCCCATTCGCCTGCTTTGGCTTTGGATTGCACGTAACTGTAGCTGGCTGGGCCCAGTGCACAGGACACCTGACTAGCTGGCACTACGCCTGACTCTACCTGGTTGGTTAGGTCGGTGCCTAAGTTTTCGCTGTTGTATCAAGTAAAAGTTGGCGAACGTATAATTTTTTACTTTGCCAGTAGACGACGGAAATTGTCACTGCACAATATCCGTTGATTTGTGCGCATGAGAATGGAATCCATTGACATGAAATGACAGCAGCTACATCTAACCCATACCTATAGCCCGTGCCCGTGCCCGCGCCCGTACCCGTACCCGTGCCCGTACCCGGATACCGGCAAACGGAGACTAGCAAATTATGCAGCGGCATCGCTCTGCACGTCATCAGCTAACGGATTTGGAACATTGTCGTCATTATTGAACTTGAAGCGTTACGCCGGATATGAATTGCAATTTGACGGCGTAGAGACCAGCATCTAAACAGCAGTTGGCACTCCGGACTCCGGAATCCGGACTCTATACCCAAAGGTATTCGTATCGCATGATCAATTAGCTAGGACACAGGAAATGCAAAAGTTGCTTCAAGTTTTTGACGATTTGACCCCAAAACTATGCTGAATCAACCCTTTGTCTCCTGTTGCTGTCGTCGTTGTTGTTGTTGTTGTTGTTGTTGTTGTTGTTGTTGGTGCTTAGCCAAAGTAAACAAAAGGACAAAGACCAACCCATGCTGGCTACCTTGGCCTCTAGTCTCGTTACTATTTACTTTCAATTCCCTAAACAGCGTCGCAACATTTGCCATTTCAATACACACACACCCACACACACACAGTGGAAGCACATATACAGGGTGGAAAACCTTTTGCGGTTTGCTTTGCCATTAACATAAAGAACAGAAGACAAAACTATGCTGGTTTTCTTCTCTGGTTTTTGTCGGTTCTGGGCTCTTGGCTCTGGGCTCGAAACTCTGGGTTGCGTTGTTCTGGTTCAGTGGGTTAGTTCAGGCTGACAAGCAAATAATGGCGAGCATAAAATGAATAAATAAATAATAATAAATATAAATAATAAAATGACTAAATTGAAACGAGGCAACGGCAACGGCAACGGCGACGGCGACGTCAGCTACGGCTGGCTGCCGGTGGTGGCAAATATAAGCTGCCTTGGCAGCCAAATGCTTGTTGCTATTTTTCCTTCATTTTCATTTTCATTTTCGTTTTCATGTTGCTCAATGCCACTGGGGACCCACATTCAGGTGGATAACCAAAAGGCAAAATAGAAAGCAACAGAGCAGAGATGACAATGAAGCCAACGTTGCCTGTCAATACGTGCGTCACAGCGACACTCGGTCCGTCAATCCGTCAGGCAGGCAGGCAGGCAGGCAGTCAAGCAGTCAGTCAGTCAATCAGTCGACTTGTCACTTTTCTTCACGGAATGCCAATGGGAATACCCTAAAACGAATTTGAAGGCATTATAAATGCATTCGAGTCGAATGTAACAGGACGAACGGCGAATTGTCAAACGAAAGAGCGCAATTATGAGATGTTGTGCAACACTGTTTATATGAACAACGAATGTCTACTCAATTTGAGCTGAATGATTTGAATTAGAAAACCTTTAAAGGACTTTTTGAGATTATATGAGATTATATGTGTAAAAAATATATATAAATAATAATTTAAAAAAAATATATTTTACAATAATATATATATTTTTTAGTATATACTAACTTTAGTAGCAAAACAGAAAGAAAAAAAATTGTTACTTTAACTGTCACTCAATCCAAATTTACTCAAAATTTATTTTAAAATTTGCCCTAAAAAATATGACACATTTTTTTTTGTTTTTATTCCTTAGTGTATTCAAAATTCGTCACGGCAGCTCAAGTCTTTAGTAGACTTTAAGCGGTTGGGGGCGTTGGGGTCCACACTTTGGCTTTGAATGCCCTCGAGGGCATGGCTAGCGCTGCTAGCGAGGAGACGTGGCAGCAACACGTCGCGCAGACAAAACTCATAAAGTATATTAACAAAATGTTCGATTGCACTTTGGCTTGAGTTTTCCTTTTGCTCCTTTTTCGGTTTTCTGCTACATTTTGGGCACACACACACCCATACACATGGACAATGGCCCCAAAGCATCCACCTTGCTTGGCCTTTGCATGACTAGCGGGCATCAATGTGTCCGTGTATCTATGTCTAAGCCGGCACAAAAGGTCCTCGCGTCTATTTCTCGTTAAAATTTTAAGCGTTCCAATGAATGAACCTAAGCACAAGCATACATACGTACATACATACATACATACGTACATATCTCCAGCTATTATATCATATTTCAACGAGGCAGTGTGATTAAATGAGGGTCTGTTTGTCTCGTTTTTATACCCTGAACCCATTGAAAATGGGAAATCAGGGTATAATGTTTTTGTGTAAAAGTATGTAACAGGCAGAAGGAATCATCGCAGACCCCACAAAGTATATATATTCTTGATCAGCACGATGAGCTGAGTCGATATAGCCCTGTCCGTCTGTCCGTCCGTCCGTCCGTCCGTCCGTCCGTCCGTCCGTCCGTCCGTCCGTCCGTCCGTCCGTCCGTCCGTCCGTCCGTCCGTCCGTATGAACGCCGAGATCTCAGAAGATATAAGAGCTAGAGAGCTGAAATTTTTTGTGCATACTCGTGTATACCATACGCAGTACGAGTTTGCTTTATTTTTTCGATAACTCATCCGATAACTTTTTTATCGAGAATAATCGAAAAATTGATTTTGTTTTTTGAGCCTCATTGGAATACTATTATACGTAGAGACTTCAGATTTACTGTGTACATATATATGATGAATACAAAAATTTTGTAATCAACAGATTTTGGATACCACGCCCCCTTCGCCCCCAATTTGCAAAAAACGTATTTCAAGTACTAGAGACTTGTGCTTAAGAATGTACACACATTTTGACCATATGATTACGCCCTGAAAATTTCATTAAGATTGCATGTCTACAAAAAAAGTTATTCATCAAATAAATTCTCATACTATTGCCCACACTGCAGCGCAGACCAAGCGCAGTCGCTGCTTACTGCGCAGTTAGCAGAGCGCGGGCGCGTGAGGGTGGATGCATATGTATGTATGTGTGCGTGCATAAAAGAAGTGCAGAATGATAAGAATATCAGCTTGGAGGGTTCAGGGTATCTCCTAGTCGAGCAGTCTCGACTAGAGCCTTCTTACTTGTTTTTTTTCTCTTTTCGTTTCTCTTTTTTGTGTGCTTTTTATTGGAATCTTTCGTTTCTTTTGTTGCTGCAAATATATCCATTACAAAAGGTAGACATATCAAATTTATTTAATTAGAAACTAGATGTAACCAATGGCAGTCGGGCAGGGAGTCCATTATGCCATGAGCAACCGATTGGATTACATAAGGCTGAACGGATTGCAGAAGGCAAAGGCTTAAGGATAACCAAATTTAAATTTCGCCAAAATTCATCAGGAGGAACTCTGCGTTGCCTGATTGTCTCCCAGCTGGCAAATCTCTGCAATCGATAATAAAAATTCGCATCCTGCAGGACACAGACTTGTAAACAAAGCTACGCTTCAACGTTTAATGCAATTGAATTTAACGCTAACGAACTAAAAAGAGAAACGAAATGAAACTGTAGTCTGTAGCCTCTCTCTCTTTCCCTATGTGTGTGTGTGTGTGTGTGCATGTTGTGGTGCATGTTGTGTGGCATGTGCTGTACGCGCAGCAATCAAACTGTTGAATCCGGCCCAAAGGATGTGCAGCTAAAGTAATCAAAATTGCAGCCGGTGCTGCTGCTGCTGCTGATGTTGCCTGTTGCCTTTCCGCCAACTAACTGTATTTGTGCTAGTTGTATTTATATATACAAACATGCACGTATACATAAATATATTTACATAAATTTATATATATGTCTGTAAATAATCGTTTTATGGGAAATCTCATTTAAGCAGTTGACGGAAAACATCAATTTATATTGCCATCTTTGGCGTTAAGGCGCTGACAGACGAAGGGCGGGGTGTGCTCAATACGAATGGGAAACTTTGGCATTTCTCAAAATTGAAAAAAATTTATTTTTTTTTTAAATAAATATTTATTTATTTATTTATTTTTTAATATTTGTTCATTATTTTATTAGATTTTATTTATTTATATATTTAATTTTTATTAAAAAAAAAAAAAGAATTTAAGCGAATTTTTTAAGAATTTACGATTATGTCATAAAAATGTGTAATAAAATGTTTATTGATTTTTCTTTATTTTTCCAGATGGGATAGGAGTTCATCTCACATATTATACATTTATGGGTGTATCGCTCGAACTCTTCAGTCATTAGTAGCTGTAGCTAACAATCAAAGATTTTTTTTTTTAATTCCAGGTTTCCCATCTCAAATATATGTAGCTGACACATTGAAAATCCCAAGCTAAGGTTAGAGGAACATAAAGGATAATCCAAAATGAATTTGAATTATCCACAATTATTCAACATTTCAACATTTATGTTCCCCATTATCTACAAAGTCATAAGAACACTCAATAAGGAACTATGGGAAACTTCTACTCTACTCAATTATATCCACGGCAAGAGTAAACTTTACAATCACAAACAATGCACATAGGAATTTAATATGACAGTTACAATCGATAGACATATAAACCTGTGAATTCAGCATACTCTCTAAGCGGCCCTCGCATTTATTAGCTTAGCCATCATTCAGCAAATCTGAATCCAGCAGCTACCCATATCTACGCTTAAAGTACTCAACATATGTGCCTAGGCCGTAAATAAGCTCCTCTTCATGCTCCATATAACACGCTGCATATAATACAACTAGCGCATTTGTTATATCTCTCTTGATTAACTCTCAACTAAGTGCTGCGTAATCAGCTCCTTTGTTCACTCATAATATATTCCATGTGTATGAAACATAATGCACACATAATGATATGACTAAAACCCTGGGAATTAATTGGTTTAACTAATTAGAATACTTGTCTGCGCTGAGATCTCAACTCGGCAGCTGAATCCCGCATGCCTAATGCTGCATGCTGCATGCTGCATGCTGCATGCAACAGCTGCAATCTAAAGTAATCTAATTAAAAGTTAGTTTATTGCAACTTGTTGTTGCTGAAGTGTTGCTTGCGAACATTTTTTGGCGCCAAAGAGCGTTTAGACTTAATGGGCCAACGACTTGTGGACACTGTGGCTCGTACAGTTTGCCATTAATGTGTGCTAACACACACACACACACACCCATACACACACACACACACACAGTACACCCACAGAGGCAGTTAAGGTGCTCTCTATTCACTTTAATTACAATTTATGGATGCTTCAAGTTGTCGGCACACAAAACAAAATGGCGGCAGCCCAAAAGGTAATCGTCCCAGCCAACAGCTACAAAAGCACCAAAAACAAAACAAAAAATAAAAGCACAAGAAAAAATTGCCAAAAAAAAAACAAGCAAATGACGTAAAACAAATACAATGAAAACGAGAGAGTTGCAACGACTGCATAATACCTGTTCAGTGTGTTAAAAAATAGGAGAATCAGTTACTGCAACTATAGCCGAAAGTCTCAATGTAGATCTAGCTGTAGCTTTAGCTGTAGATATAGCTGTAACTCTAGCTAAGCCTAGCTCTAGCTATAGCTCTAGACATAGCTGTAACTCTAGCTGTAGACCTTTCTGTAGCTCTAACTGAAAATCTAGCTGTAAATATAGCTGTAACTCTAGCTGCTAATCAAGCTCTAGCTGTAGCTCTATCTGTAACTCTACTTGTAAATCTACTTGTAAATCATGCTGAAAGTCTCAATGTAGATCTGGCTATAAATCTAGCTGTAGATATAGCTTTAGATATAGCTAGATATAGCTTTAGCTGTAGCTCTAGATATACTTATAGCTGTAACTCTATCTGTAGACCTTTCTGTACCTCTAGCTGAAGATATAGCTCTAACTCTTGCTGCTAATCAATCTCTAGCTGTAGCGGCTCTAGTTAGAACTCTAGATGTAGCTCTAGCTGTAGACCTTTCTGTAGCTCTAGCTGAACATGTAGCTGTTACTCTAGCTATTAAACTGGCTCTGTCTGTGGCTGAAAATATAGCTCTAGCCCTAGTTCCAGCTGTAGCTCTAGCTGTAACTCTAAATGTTAATCTAGCTATAGCTCCAGCTATAGTCCTGGCTCTTTCTGTAGCTCTGTTCTCGAGCCTCCAAGAGGCATTAATACTATATATTATTTGGTAAATCAATGCAGAAAGTCAACAGTCATTTCTGGGATACGTTTTTAATCTTAGTCATAAATACGAAATTTCTGCATACTGTAGAGCCTTTAAATATGTACATTATTTCCAACAATTCGCATTTCATATAGTTTATATCATATCATATTGAGAGACTTGTTGGATACCTATACTAATTATGTTCCAAATAAGTAGCCTCAATAGTGGCAAAAGAAGAGCCAGGACAATGCACAACCAATATACTCTCTTATCGCTGATTGAGCGCGCATTTAAACGAGCAGCGTAAAGAAAAGGGAGAAAAAAGGAAAGCAATGTAATTACATAAAAGCAACAGAAGCCGCCAAGAGGAGAGCAACGCACGATGCAAAACACAGTACAAGAACCACAACAGCAGCAGCAGTAGCAGCAACAGCAACAACAGCAACAGCAACAACAACAGCAACAACAACATCGACCGCAGCAACAGCAACAGCAGAGGGCAAGTTAACATTCCAAGCATTGAGTGAAGTGGCCTGTGCGTTGAGTCGAGCTAAATCACTTTGAGTTTGAGTTCCGTTATGAGTTCGACTCAATTGAGCGACGTCTGCGCACTGAGAGCGCGCTCTCAATCTAACGGCATAACAACAACAGTGGTGCGACAGCTGATCAAAATGTGTGCGAGTCGAGTGCTAAGGGCTAAGGCATGTGGCCTACAGTAGAGCTACAAATGTGTGTCGGTAAAATAATCGATTAACCAATTAATCGATAGAATACTTTATTAAAACTTATAACAAATTGTGAATTATTTAAAAATTAATTTAATTAAAACAATTAAAATTAAAATAAAAATAAAATACAAATAAAAAGACAACATAAAATAATAAAAGTATTAAAAACTTTCAAAAATCAAAACATTTTATATTAAAAAAATAAAATAAAAAAAACTAATATCAATAATTTATGAAATCAATAAATAATTCTAAAACAAACAGTTAAAAAAAAAATGTATATATAAATTGTTTTATAAAAAACATATATATAAAATGTAAAAATGATAAAAAATAAAAATAAATGTTTGAAGTAAAACTAAAAATAATAAAAAAAATAAAATAAACAATAAAAAAATAATCTATATATTTAATAAAAATATATTTAAAGTAAAAAGAAAAATCAAATATAAATTAAATAAAGCCAATAATTACAAAAATTATAAACAAATTCATAAATTTATTGTGAAATACAAACAAAACAAATAACAATAAATACAAATTTTCAAGTAATTTGCTCTACGATGAATTGTGCTCACACTTTTCATACACCCGCGTTTCACTGTGCACATGGCTGAGGCAAAGGCATTGACATTGCCGCCAATTGTGTCAGTTCACACACACACATGCACACACATTGACACCGAATTACACGTGCTTAACGGTTGATGCTACTGCCGCTGCTGCTGCTGCTGGCATTGGCCGTTAGTTGGACAGCTGCCGCCTAGAGAGCCATGGACATATCTTATGTAAGCCTACCCAGCGACCGGCTGAAAGAGCGTTACGCATACGACATGTTAAGCGCCGAAATGGCCATTATGTAAAGGGACGCCAGCCAACAGTCGCGCTGACGGATCTCTGACGTCACGGCCATAGCCAGTTTGTTGTTGCTGTTGTTGTTGTTGTTGTAGCATAAACTACAGAGCGTAGTCAAACTCGTAAATAAAATAAAGCAACAAACGGTCATATTTTTAATTACCTAAACAAACAAAGGCGAACAAGAAGCAGTGTCGAGCGACGACTTAAAAAAAAAAAAAAAAAACTTGCAGGCAATTAATAAAGTTTTTCATTTATTTATTTTTGTTTTACTATTTTTTAGTGTTTTTCGTTTTATTTTTATATTTTTGTAAACATTTAGCAGCCCTTTCAGTTGCTGTTGTTGTTGTTGTTGCTCGCTGTGCTGTTTACCTTTCAAAGTTTACAGGTGTAATGTGAGCGTATATGTATATACATATAGAGAGAGAGCGAGAGAGAGAGAGGGAGAGAGTTATATATATCTGAATGGCAGGCATATTTGTGTATGTGTGTGTGCTTGTGTTCGGCCGTGTTGATTGAAGGCTTTGACTGAGGGCTTTGACTGCCTGTCCTTTATGGCTGTAGCCAACGAACCCAGTCCACAGTACACAAAGCAAGAAATTAAAAAAAAAAATTAAGCTGAATAAAGCAAAAACTATTTTAGGCTACTCTTTAAATAGAAGAGAAATGTATTAAAGTGAACTGTGCAAAAATTAAAGATATTCAGTAATTTGGGAGCTAAAATTTTGATATATGTTCCATCCAGAATCTATAGTATATGGTCTACGATCTATGATGCACAATATGGATATATGGTTATATGATATAAACCCTATGATTATGGGCTATATCTACATACATATATCTACAGTTTTTTATTGATGATCTAAGATCTTCAATATATGCTCTAAAATAATCTTCTATTTTGAAACATGGTCCATAAGCCACAGTCCAAGTATACGATCTATGATCTACGATATACCTATCTATGATCAACACTCTATGATTTATGATATATGATTCACAATATACATCGTATAATTCCAAATGAGATAGACGATCCACAATTTATGATCTATGTTCCACAAACGCTGATCGGTAATCAGAGATCTATAATCTAGAGTCTATGTTCTATTATATATGGTCTATCTGTGTCTATGCAAAGTCGATTATAAGTATTTCATGCTCATCATATACAATAGATGTCATATGTCAGCCGTATGTATCAGTCATACTACTCAAAGCATATGTGAGAAAGACTCTAGAAAAATAAACTTAATAGAGCTATAACCGTAAAGAATATTAATAATAACAATAAGGTCTTTAGAGAGTATTATTTGATGTATGTATATATGTATATGTCTATAAGTTTGCAAAAAGTCCTCCTCTTTTTGCCTCACATTCCCCCCATTCACCTAAAGAGTGCGAAAACCGTTTCCCTGGAAATCTTGATATTTGAATTCGCATCGCAGCTTTAGCGTAAATCTACTTAAATTTACTGTGAACAAGGTCGACAACCAAATAGGTCAGCAAAAGCAAACTCAACAGAAGCCAAACAATGGAAGAAAAAAAAATAGGAAGACTTTATCTGCTGCTGCTGCTGTTCGTGCCAGCAACAATGGCCGGGAATGGGCCTGAGCCGGGCCAAGAGGGGGGGAAAAGAGTTGAAGACCAACTGCAACTTGAAGCACTTCGATTAGGGCAATCGAAATGCCAGCGATCTGATCTGGTTCCATTTGTCCAGCCTGACAACTAACAACTTGTTCCACATCTTGTTCAGGCAAGACTAATGGAGTAACAGCAACCATTTGACAGCCTGCCACAAGCTGGATGTCCTTTTAGCCTGCTGGCAAATGGGCCATCTCGTATTACTTGGCTTGCGCACTATTCCAGATTCAATCTCAGCTTCATTGGAAGCCGCTGCGTGCATGCTAGCATAGAGAGCGTTCCCAGTTTAAATTTATTGAAAAATATATGTATATTGGAATTGGAATTTTCTAGCCAAATTATTGTAAACTAAATAATATAAAATATTAGTATACATATAATATAATATACATACATATTAGAGATAACTTTAATATTTTATATTTTATTTTATATGTAATAAATTTGCTGAAATACAAATTATACAAATAGAACAATTTTAAATATAAAAAATTTAATAAAAATAAATTAATAGAAAACAAAATCAATTTAAATTAAATAAAGAAGAATGTATGTGTAAATAATGATACAAAATTTAAATTTAATAAAAAAAAAAAGAAAATAAATAATATTTAAAAAAAAAAAAATGTAAAAAAAAAGAAACACAAAACAATATATAAAAAAAAAATAAAACTCAAAAATTTTAAATTTTAAAAATTTAATAAAATGTATATAAAAAATATTCATTTAAAAAGAAAATGAAAACAATTTGAAATATTAATTATATATGTATGTGTATTGAGTAAAAATATATATATTAATTAATTAGTGATTAATATTTACAATTGTAAATATTTTTAGCTAGATTTCCATCGTACGAAATTCGGCTAAACTTTTTCAATAGGCATCAAAAAACAATCAACAAATGCCCTACATCTCGGACAGCAGTACACGCATAGCCTCTTAATGTCTCCCAGTTGAGTTAAGGTAGCAAATCATATGAGCGAAAAAAAATTCTTTGTGTAGACTAATAAATATCTCAAGAGATAAAAAAAAAAATGAAAACAACAATCAAAAAATAAACTCAACAGAAAATCTCATGTTCTTCATCAGCGGCCAAATGGTGCGATACAGAATCGACTATCAAAGCCAATTCCCTACCCCGCCCCTGGCTACCACCTGCAACCGAATGAAGAAGCCGTAAAACCAAAGCACATAAATCAAACCATATAAGATAAATGATGGGCACAGCCGAATGGTGTTACAGGCGAGCGACAGAGGCCAACAGAATGTCCCAAATCGAAGCGCATTAATTAAGCCATAACAATAAACGGATCTCACTTTGTCAATGCGAGCAATGAAATCGTGAAAGACGCCAACAACACGAACAACAATTTCAAATAATTTTCATAATTCTCACAGAAAAATTTGCACATTCAATTTATATATATATTTTTCTCCTTCTTTTTTTGTTTTTTGTTGCCTTTTGCAATCGTAAAAGTTGTGCGCCAACAAATAGCAAAACACATAAATATTGTTTTCCTTGTTAGCTAAATAAATTTGTTTACACAGTGAAGAGCTCACACAGATGGACGGCGAGAGAACATCAAATCAAATGATGACCAAGACCAAGTCGATTTTTCAACTTGTTTATTAGTCATGCGGCAGCTAATTAAAAATCGCTCATACGCCACGTTGTGCTTTGGCTCTTTGGTGTCATGGACGCCAAACAATTAAGACATCAACAGTTTGAAACAACATCAGTTAGAGTAATATATTTTATATTGGACTAAATGAAAGAGTGAGAGAGTGGGGAAAGAGCGAGCAAGCATATATGCCCATATACTTTATGGAATGTGTCGTTCATCTAATTGTCGGCAATTTGTTCACGCAAACCAAATTCAAAATTGCTTTAAAATATTTTCACAATATTTTCACATATATATGTGTTTGTATTTTTCAATTGAAATATTTGCTTTGACGATGCCACACAGCAACAACGGCAAAAAGCAAACGAGAGCTTTGTTGGCGGACTTTAACGACTGCAGAATACTCATTCCCAGCCCAAACGTTGCCAGATTCGTTTTGCGATTTGCCACGCCCCCAAACGAGTGTAGATATATCACTATACCCCAAGCCTCTAGTGATCAGAACGAGAAAATCTTGAAGCTTTATAATGTGAAGGTATACATGGATATATGCTCCAAATTTCAATCCGTTAGCTTCGATACAAAGGGAACATTGCTCACAACCAATATACTCTTTTCACTCTCATGAATGGGCATGAAAAAAACCAAAGAGAAATAAAAAACAATTGCCTCCGAATGCTTTAAATTATTTAATGCTGCGACAATGATGACACTCTGACTGCCCTGCAAATTGAATGCCAGGCAGATCAAATGTAGCCGCCATCATTCCCAACAACAACAACAACAACAACAACAGCAAGAACAAGAAGAACAACAAAGGCAACGCCGACGCCCCCTCGAACTTGGCACGAACTTGTGTCGGGGGGCGCGGCGTGTCAACAATTACCAAATCAATTAATTAGTTCGTATATAATTTCATTAATGGCAGTTCATTTACAACAGCGCAACTATTACGACTGCGAGAGGCCTGCGCATATTAATGAATGACCGTAAAACATGAACTTGAATCATCGGCATTTCACTTTGATTCATCAGCAAAAGTTCTTTAAAAATAAAAATACAACAGAGTCTTGTTCGCCAGGCAAGCATTCATTAAGTTTTCCTCAATGGCATTCCGAGCGGGCAATCAAACCGAGTGAAGTGTGAAACAAATGCGAAGAGCAACTAGGGGAAGGTCAAAAGAAGAAGCAAGGTCAAAGAAAATATATCGTCTATCGATTTGAGATAGAATTTTGATGATAATGTAGATTAACTCATGCGCATATATAAAGATGGAATTACGTAATAAGTACCTAAATATAACAACAGCAGAAAAGCAACAATTGCGCTATCGATATTTATCGATAAGGATTCATTTCGACTAAAAGTAAATGTATTGAAGCACTAATGAATTAAAATGCATTTTAGTTCCACTTATAACAGCCGATAATATTTCGAATGCAATATTCTTGCAATATTGGGACTAGGGCTTATCGATAACTATCGATTTTGTGCAAAACCCCCAATTAATGGGATTTCAAATCAACACAATCATGGATATGCAATTTGCCTAGCTACCCATTCAATGATTCCAAAACTTTCTCATGCATTCATCCATAGATAACAGTTATTTAAACTAATATATACGTATACATGCGCAAATATACGTAATATTGATATTCTATTTATAAGCTTGCACTGCATATTGTTTGAGTTATCTTCATGCGGGCAATTGAACAATGTGAATCCGGGTAGTCTGCCAAAAAATAAAATAAAAACAGAGAACAAAAAACTAAACTAAAGCCCCGCAACAGCACCTGGCAGATTTTTGAAAACAATCGTTAGTCTGGCCCAGCATGATGGCGCTGGGTGCCGTGCGCGTCCAACTGTCGATTGACTGTACTGTGCAGCATCTACATATATAAGCAGACATGGAGAGAAGGAACGAAAGAGGTAGAACACTATGTAGACAGTGCACACAAAAAGTGTATGCACTAAACGTGTGTTTACATTCGCGCTTTTGTGCACTTGACAGTTGGCAAAACAAGACCCAACACACCATGTACAAACAGCCAAACGGAAAGAGTATCGATGAAATGCCGAATTCGAGGTACACTTGTAACAGATGAGTAAGGTATGAATATGTGGGAGAGATCTACCCTATAGAGTCTATAAGCAATTGAACTCTATATATATTTGATATTCGAGATAGATTCCATTTGACATATTTGTAAATGGTCAGAAATTGCAAAGGAGTGAATAGACGTCTAAGATTCAGCCTGCAAATGCGTCGAATATGCGTGGGAATCGAAATAGAATTGGGTAAGGTATGAATATGTGGAAGGAAACTACTCTATAGTCTATAAGCAGTTGAGCTATATATAAAAAGTGGATGTATATTCCATTTGACATATTTATAAATGGTCAGAAATCGCAAAAGAGTGAATAGACGTCTAAGATTCAGCCTGCAGATGCGTCGAACATAAGTGGGAATCGAAATAGAATTGGGTAAGGTATGAATATGTGGAAGGGAACTACTCTATAGCCTATAAGCAGTTGAGCTATATATAAAAAGTGGATGTATATTCCATTTGACATTTTTTTAAATGATTCAGCCTGCAAATGCGTCGAACATGAGTGGGAATCGAACTCGAATTGAAGAAGAAAACTTCATAATATTCGAGCACACCTCGTATAAAGCGTATATTGTATATTGTAGTTGTTTTAGTTGGGCAATTGCAATAGTAGAATGTGCTGCAAGATTTTATGACCTTACCTAAGACAAGACAAATGGAATGATTTATGGGCGCCTCAATTGATGCTGATCAGGAATATATATATATGCATATATCTGCATATCTATATCATTTTTATAGCATTCATTCACCGACTGTCACGAAACACATTCTGTAATTATAATAGCCTCCTGGCACAAAGGAATGAAACAGCTGCCGAAAACAAAAAATGGCGTCGTCGGCCATTTTATGCAGTGGGAATTGCAATTGCAATGGCAATTGCAGCGGGATTCGCTGTTGCAATTGGGTTTTGTGATTGCAGCTGCTTTAGTGCGCATAAATTGAATTGCCGTTGATTATCTGCGTGTTTATTTAATTGCTCAATCTGTTGGCTAATATTGTGTTCCATTAAATCAGCCAGGGCGTCTTGCACTCTGTTGACAATTGTCGTTGCGATTGCCACGCCCCTAGTGCGGCTCGCTGCTTGTTGAGCGCGCAAAGTGCATTTTCTAATTGCAATAAAATCTGTTTTCCCTCTTAATAGCTAAATTGTGTTTGCCACGCCCCCCTCCCCTTCCCCATCCAGCCCTACAGCCCCCGCATGCAGCTGATGCGCATCGCGGCACAGAGTTTGTGTTATTATTATTATTTTTATATGCAACGCAGCACGTTGCGCTTCCAGCTGCCACAGGGGGCATGTTCTGGCTTTCATAATAAGAAACGCTAAACCGCATTTGCAGGCCAACAACCGCAACTCCTCGAGCTTCGTTTCAATGCAGCTTCAATAGCGAGAAAACATTTAAATTTTATTGAAAACTGTTGTGGGAATTAGGCTTAATGGTATTCTACTGTCTCTTCCCAGAGCCCACACTTAAAGACATTTAAGATATTCTAGATTAAACTCAAGTTTGCTTCAGCTATACATACAGCCATAGTTCTAGCTTAATTTTAGGCTTTAAGAACAGCTACACTGTTAGCTGCTCTTCAAGCTATATTTCTAGCTAGACTTCGAGACTATACTTATATACTTCTAGCTGTTTTTCGAGCTATACTTCTAGCTACCCTTCAATCTACACTAAAAGCTACACTTCTACAGTTCTAGCTGCACTTCAAGCTATACTTATATACTTCTAGCTAAATTTCAAGCTATACTTCTAGCTAGACTTGTAGCTTCCCTTCTAGCCATACTTATATACTTCTAGCTAAATTTCAAGCTATACTTCTAGCTAGACTTGTAGCTTCCCTTCTAGCCATACTTATATACTTTTAGCTAAATTTCAAGCTATGTAGCTTCCCTTCTAGCCATACTTATATACTTCTAGCTAAATTTCAAGCTATACTTCTAGCTAGACTTGTAGCTTCCCATCTAGCCATATTTATATACTTCTATCTAAATTTCAAGCTATACTTCTAGCTAGACTTGTAGCTTCCCTTCTAGCCATACTTATATACTTCTAGCTAAATTTCAAGCTATACTTCTAGCCATACTTCTTAGCTGCCTTTCAAGCCATACTTATATACTTCTAGCTAAATTTCAAGCTATACTTCTAGCTAGACTTGTAGCTTCCCTTCCAGCCATATTTATATACTTCTAGCTAAATTTCAAGCTATACTTCTAGCTAGACTTGTAGCTTCCCTTCTAGCCATACTTATATACTTATGGCTAAATTTCAAGCTATACCTCTGTACTTCTAGCTACCCTTCTCCTACACTTCTAGCTGCTCTTTTACATACATATGTATATGTACTTCTAGCTACCCTTCTATCTATACTTCCAGCTAGATTTCTTGCTGCTATTTTAGCTATACTTCCAGCTATTCTTTTAGCTACAATTCTAGCTATACTTCTAGTCATAATTTGAATTATAATTATAGGTATATTTTCACCTATATCAGTAGCGGGATTCTGGCTGCACTTTCACCAACAATTTAAGTTAACTAATGTCTCTACTTTTAGCTATAATTCTTGTTGTAATTATAGCCATGATTGTAGTTTTACTGTTATACTGCAATCCTTACGTCTAGCTATTCTTTTGGCTGCAATCCTTGCTATAACCCTTGCTACAACTGTAGCTATATTTTCTGTTTCAACTGTAGCTGGATTCTAGCTAGACTTCCACCAAAACTTCTTGATAAAAATTTAGCTATACTTTTAACTGTATTGCTAGCTATATAAATAGCTCTGCTTTTAACTACACTTCTTGTCATTCTTTCAGCTCTGAAACAGCTTGTGAAAATAAAAATTTTAGAGCTCTAAGCTCTATAAGCTCTTGATATTTCTACCAATCTATAAATAGACAACTACTAAAGTAACCCCAATTGGTACGATATTATATTTGATATATGTCAAATCCAGTTCGATTCAAGGGAAAAATCCCCATTCCTGTTCTATCAACTCCTTTGCCACATGTACATATTTAAAACCAACTTCACGAGCAAACTTCCGTTTCCCTTTAACTGTATAGAAACGCCTCGCCTCGCCTCGCCCCACATAGTCAACCTCATTTTATGAACTTAATGGCAGCTTGCTTTTTAGTTTTATGATCAATATTTTAAGGGAATCAGCCCCACATCGGGTAGTTGTAGTTGGAATATGGCAAGCTAATGTATTTTTCAACAGGTTCAAAATAAAGTTGCCAGCTGAACCTGTGAGCGCGCTTAGCCAATTTCAATTCCCGACATTCTGGGCAAACAGTCAACATAAGTTTGCTTCTTCTGCAACTTCCTTGTTTTTTTTTTTTTTCTAGCCCGTGGGTCGTAGACAGCGCATCAGCATCAGGGATTGGGAAAAATCGTGTTTGCTTTCAGCTCCGGTCCGGGCCGTGCCCAATATTTGCACAGTTAACTAAGCAGCTGCTGAAAGCGCGGCTGGAGCTGCTCTGGGTTATCGACACACACACACGCATGTCGGGATGTGTCTGTGTGTGTGTGAGTGCGTATGTGTGCGTGTGTGCGTGTGGAATTCATGTGTCGTGTGTCGCGTATAAACTCATTTTTGTGGTTTCAATGTTACATTGCTTCTTCCACCTTTTTTGCTCTGCTTCCTACTTTTCTTCTTTCTTTTTTTTGAAACCCAAACAAGAAGAAGAAGACGCCGTCGTCGTCGACATTGAAAACTTCGCATTCGCCACGTTTAAGGCCAAAACAAATTGAGCGCTCGAACAGATAGCCGGCTCTACAGTGCTCACCGCTTAAGTGCAACAGGCTCCAAAGCAAATGCCAAGCACTCCAAATGGATTTTCATACATCATAAAGTGGCTACTCAAGAACTGAGCCGATAAGTAATTACACATCAAATACGTCGATTGAAATCGAATTACATGCGATTTAATTGAACAGTAGAGCTGCGCTATGGACGCTAGGGCTAAGAATTTTATGTAGGCAAAACTATTACTGTTAATTTTATGAATTTTAAATATACTTTGATGTTAATATATTTAATATAAATATTATTTAAATATATATATTACTATTTAAAATATATTTAGGGCTAAGAATTTTATGTGAGCAAAAATATTGCTATTAATTTTATAAATTTTAAAAATACTTTGATGATAAGAATTTATAATAATTTTTTTAATATAAATAATATTTAAATATATATATATTACTATTTAAAATATATTTAATTTTTATCCCATATCATCTCATATATCAGGCATTTACTGTACGATTAAATTGACATAATGAACATATAGTTCAATTTGGCTAAACTTTTAGGAAAACAATTCTTGAAAATCAATAGCAATCCCTCTTAGCGATTGTTTACTGTCATATAGTGTGCGCTGCTTTCGTATTCATGTGGAAAAATATTGTGGAGCTTTAGCACCGATATTAAGTGTACGTACGTTTAGCAAAATAAAAAGCGAGACAGTACGACAGAGAGAGAGAGAGAGAGGGAGCGTAAGAGTGAGAGAGAGAGAGAGAGGGAGAGATAGAGAGAGGCAGGACGAGCACACAATTTGTGGCTAATACCAGAGGAGGGATTATTATTGAATATGCAATGGCTAGCGCATGGATAAGTGGTGCGTAGTTGCTGCTGTCCGAGTGGTTTGGGTGCTTTTGGCCGCTGCCAGGGCCAACTTTTGCTGACCAAGCCAATTGAGCGGAGAGCCACAAGCTGGGCCAGAGTGGGCCAAGAGCGGCGATAGGGATACGAGCTGGGGGTATGTTAGAGAGCCAGAAACAGCAGGGACAAGCGCTGGGGCATGAACTGGGCCGGAAGTAGGGCCAGCAGGAGCAGGAGCAGGAGTAGGGCAGTGGCAGGGCAGTGGCAGGAGCAGGGGCAAAGCCAAGGGCCATAGCTATGGCTGGAGAGCACATGATGTCACATTACATGGCTGCTTATGGGAGAATTTCAAGTGCTCGCGTGTTGCATTCAGTTTGGTTCATGTTGTAACAGTTGCTGCTGCCGCTGCTGCCGCTGCTGCTGCCGCTGCCGCCGCCGTATGGCATTTGACTAATTGCATTGGGGCTCGCAATTAAATGCAATTGCCACACCCCGACCCAGACACACTCACACACACACCCATGTAGAGATACATGGAGCAGCGCCTCAGCATGTTGCCACATTGCGTGTCTCGCAGCAAACCTCCAGAGAGATGACCCCTATGATAGAGTGGAGAGCTTTATAGACAGCGTTTGTCATTTGACTCAATTGCAAATTGAAATAATGACCAACTGCAGCTGGCGGCAAATGTGAGACTAAGCAAATTTGCTTAACCTAAGTGCCCAGTGTAATCCCAAGCGTTTAATATACATTCCTTGGAACACATTTCTGCATCAATTATATGGAATACTCATTCATGCTTTATTTTTCTTGGGATACAGCTTGATTGCTGCTTGATCTATGATAGGACTAAACATGCGGCTAATCAATTTATCATGTGGATAATTTTCTCGTTTGAGCCGAGCAGAAATATGATCTATGCACAGACTGGACTTACTGACAATTTATCGTGAGGATAAATCCCACTAGCTTATGCCAAACGATAATCAAGTGAGATAGAGAAAATCATTTCGAATTAGAATAGAGATAGCTCGATTACTGCATGAAGATAAACAATTTGTTATGTCAAACTCAAGCAGAGCTCAATTGAAGTAGAGCAACTGAATCTATGTAGAGATTATAATAACAGAGAATTTATTGTGCGGATAAGTGCTATGAACAACAATGAACAAAGCGGCGATGGCATTTGTCATTGCATTAAATATATTTTCAGACTAGAAATTTTTATTTCTATCATCTATTTCTATTTTTAGTCAGACATAACATCGTAGGAGCGTGATAAATCTTGTTAAATTTTTTGTACAGTCTACTTGAGTAAGCTATGCTTCTTGCGGACAAAATATATTTAGCTTGGGGATAAATTTGACTTATGATGAGAATATACTTTGCAGAGTGTTCTTCCAGTCAACTCGTTAGAGCTATGTAGCTTTGTCTATATTACAATTAACCAGAAAAATATATTTAATATGTCACTAAATTTAGTTGCAACAGAATAAATAAAATCGGGGTAGATAACCTATTTAACATGAGGATAAGTTCATTGGGCTACTTTAGTCAAGAGCATTACAGAAGCACAGATGAGATGGCCTAACTGTGTGCTACATTGAATTGAGATTAAATTAGAGATTAGCAATTTAACTGGTGGATAAAATTCATTATTGCATTTCCGAACTATGGCAACATCTAGAGCTAAATTTGTAGCTGGTTTTTCAGACTTGTAGCTGTGCTAATTGCTTATGGTAAGTAAATAATCTGTTGTACCTTTGTACTACTTTCTGTAGCTCTTTCGCTGTTAAGTGCATGTTAATAATGGCTTAATAATGCCAAATCTGTTGAATCGCTGCCAGACAAAGGCGACTTTCAGTGAAGCTAAAGCTCAACTCACTTTGACCGAGCAACTCCTTGCGCGCTTCACAAAGGGCGCTGCGCGAGCTCTACGCCATTCAGCTTGCAGTGCCTTCTATACAGGTATATACCTAAATATATATATATGTACAAGCTGAAGGGTCACTTCCTGCCCCAGTTTAGCGTGCAACTTGGTTGCTTCGCTGAACAGCTCTTAAATGGCTTTTCAATTGCATTTGCCTGCAGTTGGCCGTGGGCAAGTTTCAAGAGCCGCAACTTGACATTCGGACACGAAACATGATGGCAAATAGAGTGAAAGAAGTGGAGCTGGCAAAAGTGAGGGACAAACTACAAGATATTGTGCCACATACATATATAGAAAGAGCATCTAGTATTTATTTATTTTTTTTTTATATATATATATGTAGTCGTAGGCAGCTTCCTCAGTTGTCGCATTTTCGAATTTATGTTTCATTTATTGGCGTCTGGCAACGTGTTTCCAATAAATTTACGTTGCACGACAAAGAGAGGCCATCGCCGTGAATACTTTTCATACATATATACACATACATATGTACATATGTATATGCTTTCATAATTTCAACATTTTCAATGGCAATCATAAATTCTATCAATAGATGCGACCGCCGCGATTCTCGTGCGTCATGGCTAGCCGTCAACTTGTTGCATGTCCCGAGAATTTTTTAATTAACTTGAGGCCGCTAATTTCTGCCAGGCACACACACACACACATACATATATACAGTTTTGCTAAATTCTTGCATATAGACATATGTATGTATATATTTATAAATTTTACAGTATGTATATTGAAGTTTATGGCTTTGGAAAAAGCAATTGACAAGCCAAACGCTCCGCCAATGAAAACAGACCAAAAACACACACACACACAGACAGACGGACAGACAAACGGACAGAAACACGCCAGCTGATAGATTTACGATCCATTTGTATTTCATTCGCCACTTATATAAATACACTCTCTCTCCTCTCACACTCAATCGAGCCAACTACTGAACATTTCGTAGTTTAGAAAGTAATAAACTTTCTAAAGGCTTTACGACTATTTTTGAATAAAACTCGACTAATTTATGTGCGTGGAAGCTGGATGGAGAGGCCTGGCAAACGATGAATTGCGAAAAATTTATGGAAAAACAATACCCTGCAAAATGATGTGAGATGTGAGGATAGACGACTAAGCAATGGGCTCTGGCAGGACTTGGAATTGCTAGAGTGGGACCATGGGAATGAAATAACTATGAGAATAAATGGCTCTGCGATACCCTGGAAAATGTGTGATAGTGGTGGGCTGAGACTTAAGAAATGGATGATGAGAATATAGCATATAAATTGATATATGTTAATGTAAGTTTTGCTATACCCTGTAAACAGTTTAGCTTGTTTCTAGCAGGACTTTGAGTAACTAGAAGCAAAGCGACATGAGATTGATGTACTGTAACATATCCTGTAATAGATTCTGACTGTATTTGGATTAGGTAGGAAATATAGTACAATATGAATTTACGATACCCTGTAAAGAATTTGATATATTGTATGATAATATAAAATATTCATATATGAAAATATAGACATATGAGCATATAGATACCCTGTAAATAGCCCTGCCTGTCTTTGGTAAAAATTGAAAAATACAGCAGTAAAAATTTTTCCACATTAGGTAAAAATGAAAACATGTGAATTTACCATACCCTGTAATCAGTTGGATATATAAGTATATGCTACTTTGTGATACCCTATATAAGGTTATATCTATCCCTAGAGTGGGTAGAGTAAATTAGTAAATAAATAGAGTATGAGACAGAAGAATGCATGACTATGCAATACCCTGTAAACAGTTAGGCTTTCATTAGCCATCAATACTAAATAACATTTGTGCTATATGAAGCTTATAGAAACGATGAATGGTATCTACATATATAACTGTGCTATATTCAATCATTAGAAAAGTGTTTAAATAGGTAAATACTCTACATTATGTATTCCCATGTAGCTATGATCAAAATTTCTTAAGTATGATTTTCACAATTCTCAGTCAAAGTACACAGAGGAATAGAGAAGTAAACAAGTCGGTAGTGCACGACTATAAAATACCCTGAACCCAAAGCAAAGTTACAATTATCATCATTCTATGCACACTGATCGATAGATATGGCTAGATCAGCCTGAAGTATATATACCTATACACTCTGCCACGCCTCCCACTATGTGTATTCCCATTTTCAAGCAGGTCCGGTTAGAAAAAGCTGCTTCTGGCTTTCTACAAACTTTACAAGTTGCTTGTGGACGTGTTGGATATTGCTTGATTCGGATTTACGCCTTTGCTCAGCTTGTAAGCCCTTGAGCCGCATACAAAGTGTTTGCCAGCTATCGGATATTGGCTTTATCTGTTGACTTTGGCTTTGCTGCTGCTGCTGCATATGGCAAACGAGTGCTTAATGGGATTTGCGATTGTGGCAGGGCGATGCAATTAAAAAACATTTGCACCGCAATTTGATTTCGGTTTCGGACAGAGCAACAAACAAAAGGACAATTACAAATTCCATAGAATTTGCAATGTTGAACACGTTTTGTTATCCTGTGGACATCCTGGCAGCTGTGGCTGTTGCCACCTTTACCGGGCGCATTGACTTGCTAATTGCTGCCGAGATGAATGCCGGATGCAGACGCGGATGCGGATGTGGATGTAAGGGTCAGTTGAGAGCGAGATATTGCAGCATTGTTGTTGTTGTTGTTGTTGTTGTTTTTGGGGCTGACTTCAGCTCGAGTTCTGTGAAAATGAAATTGTTGCGTAAGTTGCAGCTTAACAGCAGAGCAGAACAAACTCAATTGTCAGTGGCTAAAAAGCCATGCATACATATATACACTCAGACATATATGTATATACGTAGATATATATGTACATATGTCGCTTGTGTTGGCAGCATTTGAATCAGAAATAAGCTTAACGAACAGAGCCTGCGGCCGCCCATAAAATAGAAGACAGATTCAATATGCCCAAATCCGCAATGGGCCGAAGGGTATGGGGCAATACCAATGGCAGTGGCATTGCCAATGGGAGTGGGAATGGGAATGGGATATTGATATTGCGTCGGCTCGAGCTTAATGTCAGGTCAGATCCTTATGAAATTTATCCAACTGTTGCGGAATAAATTGCCAAGGCAATGCGAGCTCCACTCTGGCGCTTTGTTATGTAAGCAGAAGTCGGAACAAAATGCGAAAGAAAAGAAAGAAAGCCGCCTATGGCCTCAACGAGCACAATATATCTGTTCTAGGAACTCAGCCATATATACACATTCATTCATCCGCGCATTCATTGCGTATATATGAGCCGCTCGCTCTCTCTCTCTCTCTCTCTCTCTCTCTCTCTCTCTCTCTCTCGCTCTCTCTGACAACTCGGCTATAAAGGCCTCAAGCACAAAGCCCAAAGTCACATTGAATACGCTAAGCGTGTACACTGCCAGAAATTAATGTGAAGCTACAACAGAAAATCAGAAATTTTGAAACTTGAATCTCCTGAGACTATTCCGATTCACTGGAAAAAAAACACCGAATCCTGAAACTCCTTCAAAGTACAATCCTTGCTGATAAAAAAAATAGAGAAGAAAGACTAAAAATCGTCGAATCAGAGAGTTGACCAAGAAAAAATAGATTTTTCTACTCGCTAAGGAGCAATGCAGTTCGACAGATCATCTAGAATGACATAGATAAGAAGATTGGCAAAATCCCTGATGAAAACTGAAAGGATTTCCTTGCATCAAATACACCCAGAGTTCAACAATCGAAAATTTCTCTCAGTGTCATTTCAAGAGCAACATATTCAAATAAATGTCAAGCATTTGATTCCATTTTATTTTCTGATTGTATTACTTAAGAGCGATTAGAAACCAAATTCTTGCTCATCTCCCAGCTCAAGCTAGCCAATAGATGAAAGCTAATATCTATGTATTCTCTTGATACGTTAACCTCTTCATATGTGCCATGACAAAACTGAATCATCGAGGGCTTGCAATGCATCATCAATGTAATTGATTAATTCGTTTGCGATAATTTTATTTTGGCATTTTATTTGCCATGCCACATGCCACATGCCACATGCCGCACGGGTGCATCGCTCTCGCTCTCTTGGCCAACAAACAGCAGCCAGCTTACTGCCAATTAAATTAATGCCAATTTAGCTAACAGACCAGCTAATTGAATGCATATGTGTGCAAAAATACGCCAGAGACGACAGCTACGGAAATATGCAGCGAACAATGCTCAACTTAATTGGCTTCATTGCAAGCTAAGGTAAAGTCAGGTAAGCTGAGTGAACAGAAGCTGTTGCCGTTAGACGAATCCATAGTCGAATCCATAGTCTTCTTGTTCTTGCTGTTTACATTGTTGAAGCATTAAGCGTGTCCGACTAGCAAGTACTCCAAGTGTAGTTTATGGAATGAAATCATTTTAGCGAACAATTAAGACGGATCTAGTGGGGAGTAACCGACTGGGAAATACTCGAACTACGGCTAAACCTATCAGTTCTATAATTATTCTTGCTCATCTGTTGCATGTTTGAATTGGAATGAAATCATTTTAGCGAACAATTAAGATTGATCTAAAGGGAGTAACCGACTGGGAAATACTCGGACTGAGGGCAAAGATAGCATTTATATAGTTTTATTCTTGCCCATCTGTTGCTGATTTTAGATTAACCAAAGGTGGATCTAGTGGGGAGTGACCGACTGGGAAATACTCGGACTGAGGCCAAATCTATCAACTCTATAGTTCTTCTTGCTTATCTATTGCATGCTTGAAGTTTACGTAATGAAATTATATCAGCATACCAAATTAAGAGGGATTTTATGGAGAATGTCTCACTACCGAATAGTCGAACTCAGATGAAATTGATAGTGCTCAACTAGCGAATGAGCTTGGAGCTTGGTCATCATCTAAAGGTAAAAGTAGTTATTCCTGCTTGATGTTCCAAAATGTTTTGGCTTCAAGGTAATGAATGGAAATCATTGAATCGAGCAAGGCAGAATGATCTAGTGGGGAGCACCCGACTACAGAATATCCTGGATTGGATAAAACCTATAGACAAACATGATTATTCCTGCTTTTTGTTAGCAGCTTTCAAGCGCAATAATTTAATTGAAGAACGATGATTAATCTGTTGGAGCGTGCCCGACTAGAAGATACCCCTACTTGGATAAATGTCAGCAATTCGATTGTTATTCTCGTTGACTGTTTTTGGCTTCAAGTTATCAAATTAATATTATTAAGTTGTGATTAACAGATCTTAATGGGTATCAAAATTACTCTTAACTCCAAATACTTTGGAATTCGATGCTAAATTCCTAAGAGTTCTCAGCTATTTATAGAATTCTTAAGCAAAACTCAAATCGAATCTGTCGAATTTGATTGGGATATATAAAATTTCAACAAAAATGCTCTATATCTAAGATATTGATTTACACACAGATGGGAAACCCAATTTCGATTTCAGCACTAATCAGCTCTATAGATATATAGCACTCTATATGTATATATGATGAATCTGACTCAGTTGACCTTTAGCTCAACTCGAAAGCCTGCGTTCAGGCCCAGCTATAAATGCCTGAAATATGCAATTCAATCGAAAATTTGAAAAACATTTTAATATATATATCGTTCCGCTCACTTAATCACTCAAGCCAGCCCCATTTGCCTCGGCTGTTGAGTGCAAATATTTTTGGCTTCTGGTGAAACACTTATGGTTTTACACAATTTGACGCTGGATTATATGAAATTGCCGTCGGCTTGGATACTGTGACGAGGCTCGTGTAGGCCGCTTTTAACTTTGATATCCGATCCATCTTTATTAACGCTCATTAAGCAGAGGGCAGCGGGCAGCGGGCAGCGGGCAACAGGAGACGGTCGTGCGAGAGGTAGAGGTAGAGGTAGGGTCAGACGATGCGGCACTTCAAATGACGCACAAAGCTAAAAGCCAGTTGACAAAGGACTAAACCAAGATTCTTTAGCCATATACACATATGCCTATGTGTGTGTGTGTGTGCTCTTTCTTGCGCATTTGCCATTCACTCTTTGCTTTCCGCTTCATTTGCGTTACAAACACCTTTGCCACATTGCTGCCTCGACACGTTTTTGCTTTTGCTGCAAAACGCAAAACCTTCGCCCGTTGCCTTTTTTTTCTGATTTTATTATTATTTGTTGTTGCTTCTCTTATCACTCAGCCACGGAACGTGGCCAGAGGAGCAACGCCTACGCACAGCTAAGAGATGTGAGTTGGCGTCTTAATGAAATCGCCCCGCGGCTGCAGCTGTCGCCCATTTTCGGCACAATGACAGCATTGAAATTTGGAAAAATCATTTTTCGCCGTTGTGAAGGATGCGCAGGAGCACGACAAGATGCCAGCACAGAGAAAGAGACAGAAAGAGAGAGAGAGGATGTTTTTTACTTGGCACTCGAGGCGCCTGCTAAGCGCCTAATGACGCTTATTTGGCCACAGTCTCACCTGCCCACGGAAATATGAAAATATGGAGACCATGCCCATGCCACGCCCACCAGCAGCATCCACTTTGGGCATTAGTTTGCCAGTAACCAGCCGAAAGAAATTGCTTGAAATTAATTTGCATGCTGGAGCACAGGCGCCGCCCATACAAAATAAGACCTCATTAAATGCTCTGCCAATTAATGGGTAAGACGACTCCTGGCATTGATTGAACGGGGGCCCGATCGAAAAACCCAAGGTGGTGGCATGGCCTAAGCAGACATTTTGAATCGATGTGCCGAGCGGAAAGTTATTAAAGGAAGAGGAGGAAGAGGAACGTGGTACCCAAATGAAGCTGGAGAAAATCCTGAAGAGGTCTCACTTCCTTACTTGAATGTCAAAGCCTGAAACAACGAATGAACAGAACTAAACTTAAGACCCGAACTAGAATATTTCAACGAACTATATAAGAATCTCTGAAGAATAACCAAAATCTCATCGAAACATCGATTGAGCATCAAACATTTGCTTAAGCCTCGAAACAACAAGCTTAAGCTATGCCTGAGCCCAGATCAGCAATCCAATGTCTCAAAGCAAAAGCTCAGAAGCTAAATGTCAAGACTGAAACATGATTTGATAGAAAACATCGAATGGAGATGAAGAGCTGGAATAAAGAAAACATTACAGGCCTAAGCAAAACACGTAACCTCGCAATGGAGCTAAGCTTGAACCGATGTCGGGAATCTGAATGTCGAATCATCACCTAAGAGGAAAAATCATAATCAAAACATTATTTCAAAGCCTTAGCTAATGGCATAGAACATTTAAAAGAGGTTGAGCAAAGCCCAAGCCCGAACATGAAATCCAAAATCTAGAATCAAATGCTCACTGAAATGTCAAAACTGAACCATTGTTTATCCGAAATCTAAGCATACAATCCTAAATCCTAAACTTAGATCTAAATACCTCAAAGAGAATATCCATGCTCAAACCTAGAATTAAAATGTGAATAAAAATTTCAATTCGAAAAATTGTTTCAGCAAAGTTTAGAATACGAACATAGAGAAATTGTATGTGTAAAATGTGCTGTACAGCAAAACTTTTACATTTATTATTAATGTTAACAGCACTGCTTAACAGCCAGTTAAATTTAACCCCAAATTAATTGAATAACTTAACAGAAGGTCTCTACTTGATTTCAGCAGTCGTTAAACCGAACTTTTAGCAAACTTATGTTCATACTGAGACTCGCAGAGACCCAAAACAACTTGAGTTAATATCCACGCGGGCCAAGCGGGAAGAGCATTTGCGCGTTGAGAGTGTTGTCAAGTTTGTTCAGTTTTCAATTTCATATTTTAATTTATATTTTTGGAGCTTCCTTGGAAGCCAAATGATGCAGGGCAACTAAAGCGAACAATGGCAAAATGCTTTAATCCTATTGACGTTTAATCAAGCCCGCAGCAAGCCGAAGGTGGAAGCAGGTGCAAGAAGGTGAAAACAGGTGGCAGGAAAAGCGGGCAACCGGAAAAGCGAGGCAGACAAAAGCCGCGCGTCGGCAATTACAAAACATTTTGCATTTGTTGAATTTTCAATTGGCTCGGCTATGAATTTCCATTTCCATTTCCATGTCGCCCCTTTGCTTACCTGTAACCTGTTGCCCTCTGCAGGTGTGCTCTGTCTCGCTCGCGCTTCCTTTTAGCAACAGAAGTAAATCAAAGCAAGAACAGAGACAACAGCTGACATAGAAACAGATAGCGTTAGAGAGAGAGTGAGGGAGTGCGAGTGTAACTCGTGAGGAAAGGCAGAAGACAGGCGAAGCAGAATTATTTAAAGCGCTTAATAAATAATCACATTTGCATTTTCACTTGTTGATTTTGGCCAGGACCTGGGCCAAGTGCCACTGAGTTGTTTTTTTTGGCTTACTGATTTGCCAGCTTTTCTGCTGACTTCGACAACACACACACACACACACACACACACACAAATGAATCCTTGAAATGTGCGCGCTCAGCAGAGGCTGGCACCAGACATCGACATCAACATCGAAATTAGCCTTAGAACTTTGCATCGCCCCACGACCAGCGGCTGGCATCGGAGGCGGCCCCCCGGTTCACCCCAGCTCGCCCCAGCCATGCCAAATGCACTCAACGCTTTGTGCGTTGTCATTGGGAGCTAAATAAATTGAAATTAGACGTTGTCAGCACAAAAGCCAAAAGTGGCGAAAGCCAACCAAGTTGGCAACACAGCATTGGGCATGGCCCTGGCCCTGGCCCTGGCCCACGGTCCTTTCCATCTCCTCTCAGCCCCCGCCTCCTCTTCTCTTCCTCACGCTTGGCCAAAGCTCTTGGCACGAAGCAGCATTGAGAGGGCGTCTTCAGTGGGTGTGGCCTGTGCGTGGCTGACAGCGCGGCTTATACCCTGGAGTTTGTTGACAAAAGAGACCATCAGTCCTCTAGACTGACTGAATACCCTAATCTAAAACATGTGAAAATCAATTGAGTCCGTAGAAGGACCTTCTCACATACATATACCACTTACATAGCCAACAATATAATATATGATAATGATAATGATAATTCATTAATCAATTCGATCTATGTATACATCTGCCCATCTATAAAAAATTAGCTAGATTTATCCACCTATGTATTCGCCTGTCGGATATCCACCTATTTATTCGCCTGTCGGATATCCATCAGTTTATCCGCCTGTCGGATATCTATCAGTTTATCCGCCTGTCGGATATCCATCAGTTTATCCGCCTGTTGGATATCCATTAGTTTATCCGCCTGTTGGATATCCATTAGTTTATCCGCCTGTCGGATATCCAACAGTTTATCCGCCTGTCCATATTTCTGTCTAGCCATCCGTTTATCCAGCTGTCCGTAAGAGTATCCCTCTGTTTAACCGTCTGTCCATATTTTATCAGTTTTTTTATCCTTCTGTCTTTCTCATCTATCTATCTATCCTTCTGTCTATCCATAGGTATATTCGTCCTTCTATCCTTCTGCTTATCCGTCAAACTATTCGTCTATCTATCTATCTATCTATCAATCTCTCTATCCTACTTTCTATCCTTCTGCCTTTCCCTCTATGTGTCCTTCTGTCTATCCATATTTATATTCATCTTTATACATTTCTGTTTATCCGTCTGTTTATTCTTCTGTCTATCCGTATGTCTTTCAATCTTTCTATCCTTCTAGCTTTACCACTATCCATGCTTCTGTCTTTCCCGCTGTCTAACCTTCTGTGTGTCCTTCTATCTATCCTTCCACTTATCCAACTGTCTATACGTCTATATATCCATCTGTCTATCCTTCTATTACCGTCTGTTTATCCAGCTGTCAAATTCATCTGTTCTTCCAGCAGACTCTCCATTCATGTGTCTATATATTCAACTTCTAATGCTGATCATCCACTCAAGGTCTCATTTAAATCGATATTTATCGATACATTGCCTTTGAAACTAAAACACAAAGTGCACTTCACTTTCAACTCGTCTATCCGCTAAGTAGTTCACTCCCGTCTAGACCATACTTATTTATTGTTCATGTGCTTTTAGTTATTCCTGTTGCTCTTGCTTGTTTGCTGTCGCTGCAACTTGGCCTGGCTCGCAAGAGTTGGTCCAATAACTTTGTTATCGAAACTCGCCAACGGCAACCAAACACTCACATTTCACGTTCTCACTCTACGTAGTTGCGTGTGTGTGTCTGTGTGTGTGGGTGTAGCTGTTGAAACACTTCACTTGGCTGCAGCTTCTGTTGCGCTCTTACCTGTCTGCACAGTCTGTCGCACGCAAAATGGACGGCAGCATTAATTACACAACGAACACCGAACAGGAGCCGCCAGCATACAAAATGCAAACAGTGTTCGATAGCACTTCGAATTGTAAGCGAGCATTCGACGAACACTCGCTCAACTCCAAATAGAAATTGCGACTGGCAATAAATTGAATGAAACTCGAGAGCATTTGAATATGAATAGCACTAAAAAAAAAAAAAAAAAATGGCGCAGAGGAACAGCAAAATGTTTGCCAAAACACTTGCAGCTGAGCATATGTATGCGAAGTGGTGAAGTGGGGCAGACAGCATTTGCAAGGGAATTCGAGAATTGATACGAATAAAGAAAACTTTTCTTTTTTTTTCGTGACAGCACAGAAGCACGCTTATTTGTATCATTGAGAATCGAATAGAAGGGCGTATATATTACATTTGTCATTTATATTTTTGCGTATATGTGTATAAACTCATATATGTGTATGTATATATATGTATTTGAATATATTCATACATTCATTTATTCATTCACTCATTCACACATTCATACATACATTCATTTATTCATGCATTCATACATTCATGCATTCATATATTCATGCATTCATATATTCATGCATTCATACATTCATGCACTCATACACTCATACATTCATGTATGTATTCATGCATTCGTAAATTCATACACTCAAACATTCATACATTCTTGCATTCACACATGTATGGACTCATACATATATACATATATACATTTATACATTCATACATTCATACATTTATACATTCATACATTCATACATTCATACATTCATACATTCATACATTCATACATTCATACATTCATACATTCATACATTCATACATTCATACATTCATACATACATACATTCACACATTCACATATATATACACTCACACATTCATACTCATTTATTCCCTCGCTTAATCGCCTTAAATGGACTGCATATCGATATTCATCGATTTTAAAATAAATTACTCTCGACTATAAATCGATGATGCTTAAAGTCTTAATGCACACACACACACACACGCACACACACATACACACACACACTCACACAGAGCCAGCTCTGGTTAAGCAGCTCGTTTGCCTTCCATTTGACATGTTATTTAAATTATGTTAATTAACAGCTGTTAAATAATATATCCCCAGATGCTGTCAACGTGCCAAGCACAGCTTAATTAGTGTGAACGATGGCTGTGCTAATGCGAAAGCCATTAAAATATTATTAAGCCAAGTGTAAGTGAAAAGCTTTGCGCACACACACACACACACAAATATATATAGATATCGATACACGTATGTATGTATGTAGACGGCATGTAATCAATCAAAGTTTGGCAATCTAACTGTTGAGCCTGCTGGCAATTGCGGCGAGCGTCTGCCTGACCCACAGCGCCAGCCAATTAGCCCAGTCGAGGCGCAAAACTTTTGGCCAAAAGTAAAGGTAAAAGTTTGCTTTACGCTCAAATAGTTAACAATAAATGTGAGCCGTGGCCCAATTGTTGTCGCTCTCTCTCTCTCTCTCTGGGGTGGGGGCGTCATTCGCTGATCACGCTGGATGGCCTGATGTACGGTCTGCTAATTGATACGCATACGCCGTATATGCCGTGCAATCCAGTTGGCAACTGCTGGAATTAAGTTATATGGCCATAAGCGCATTAAATTGCGGCCAACAGGCAACGCTGGCTGTGAGGCCAACAGCTGGGCGGCAACACCTGTAGCATAAATTTCGCATCCTCCATTGCACAATACCTTGCCCACAGCGAGAGTTACACCCTGTCTCCTTCTCTCTGACTTTCTCTCTCTCTCTTTCTGTCTGCCTCACCCCTTACTTCGTCTGTCTCTGTTGCGCTTGCTCAGCTTATGCAAGTTTGTTTGTCTATAGATTTATGCTGAATTTGCGCAGCGTATATAAGCACACATTTTTGGCATACCATCACCATACGCCCCACGCCCACACCCGCCCACCAGCACCATCAATTCGGCAAGCAAAAGCCAAACATTAAATCACTTTAAATGCCAGCCCAAGCCTGGACAAATAGCACCAAGCAGCGCCTTCTGGCCAGCGACTGCGGTCGGCGTGGCGCTAAGAACTTACAAAACAACAACAACAACCACACACTGTGCCACCCTGTCCCTGTGTGTGTGTGTCTGTGTGTGTGTGTGTGTCCTTCGCTTGATTTGTGTGTGGCTCGTATACGCTACGTTTCCATAATAATAATAAGCAGCTCCTGCCGCTTCCTGACACGACTCTAATACCCTGTAACAGTTGCAATGCGAACATCTCCTCCATCAAAATAAACAACTTTTCTGTAGCTCAACAACTTTTCCAAACAACTTTGCTTTTCTTGACTTTCATATTATGAAATTGTTAACTAGAATTTGACGCCTTCAACGCATGACTCAAAAGTTAAGAGTTCCACAATAGCTATGAAAAGTTGGTAGGTAGAGCTCATAGAAATGGATTCATATCTTATTTTTATATACATATGTTTCTTTTATGTTCCAAAAATATAACTTTTCATCAGCGGTGAAAATAACTTTGAAGAGTCATATCTATGGGGTGTATGTGTAATGCTATAGTACTATAGTACATTGGACTTGAATATTACAAATATCTACACATATCTGTCTGCTCTTGTACCTGTATACTCTTGTACCTATGTATGTACTCATAACATAAGCATACCAATTAGACATTAAAGCTTTATGGCATTAGCATAAGTATATGTGAGTTCTTCCATAATGCAATACAATATCTAATACTAAAGTAAAACTTTACCATATATAGCTCCTTCTAAAAAGTATTAAGATCTCTAGACACAAAGTAAAAAGTAAAATTTTACTGTATGCAACTTCTTATAAACTGTATTATAATATCTAAAAGAAAGATCTTAGCTTAACTGACACTTTTAATAATAAAAATGTAGCTAATAGATATATATTTTAGATTATTAAGGAACTACTTATAATATAAAGGTAATTCATAGATATATATTTTACGTCATTAAGGAACTACCTAAAATATATGCATATCATTTACAAGCTATCGTTATATTAACCAAACTGATATGTTCCTCGAATCTTCTATTTAGGAAATTGGATCAATTTTATAAAACATATATCTATGAAGAGCAATCAAATATGGATAGACAAATATCTAAGTAAGTAATATTCAAATTTTATTATAGAGGTAAGAAAGACTTGAAACGTCTAGAATAACTACGCAAAGGCAAATGAGTAATATTGAATGGTACAAAATAAATATATTTTTATTTATATTTTTTTTTTTTTTGCATTTGTAACTAAACTCTTCTTTTAAGTTTTATAAATCTAAAAATCTAGTAAGACTAGATCTCCTCCGACTTTCATTAGCTATAAATATAAATTGTCTGAACAATAGTTTTATCAAAAATATTTCAATAGAGAGACTATTTAGGGATTTACACTGAGAAAAGCATCTCATGTACATTGCTTGCAAATATCTAGAGAGAACACATATACACATACATATATATTCTAAAATTCTGAAAAATGTATAGCAGGATACATGTATTTATATGTTTATTAAATTGTACATATTTTAATGATCTCATGAATTTACAGGGTATGTTGAGCTTTGGCATACTTGACTTTGACGCTTTAAGTTGTTGCCATTTGAGGATGGGCAAGGCATTTTCAAAATTTTCACGCGTTTTTCACGACACACACACAGACACAGAGTGTATGTGTGTGTGTGTGTGTGTGTGTGTGTGTGTGTGTGTGTGTGTGTGTGTGTGTGTGTGTGTGTGTGTGTGTGTGTGTGTGTGTGTGTGTGTGTGTGTGTGTGTGTGTGTATGTGTGTGTGTCTGTGTGTGTGTATGTGTGTGTGTATGTATGTTGTCTCTGTCTCGCACGCTTGTATGCAAATAATTGCTGAGTGCTGCTCCATTCAGTCTGTTGTTGTTGTTGTTGTTGTTGGTTGTTGCTCGTTGCTGCTGTTGGCTGCTGCTGCTGCTCCTGCTGCTGCTGTTGGCTGTTGATGTTTGTATAGGCTGTCCGGCATTCTCAACCTAATAAGCCAAGACAACCAACACTCGGGCAGTGTGGGCGGTGTGGGCGAGGCTGGCATATTGGGGTTTGGGCTTTGGGGTTTGAGCGCTTTGGGGGGTGGGGCTGCTGCAGATGGAGCAGTACGCGTGTGGGTGGGCTGTTTATGCTACGCATAAGGGGGCGGTAATTTAAACAATGAACTGCCATGCCCATTAATATTACTTTAGGCCACTCGCAAACTTTGACTTTACGTTGTTGCCCCCATCTTCGTTGTTGTTGTTTGTCTTTTGTCGCAACACGAGACGTGATGGGAAAACGTGTTAAAGCCCAGATTCTGAATACCTTATCACAATTTACAATTATCTGCTGCTTCTTCTGCCAATTCTGGCTGATGATTTGTCGTGCATTTTAATTAATGCAACCAAATGAAAAAAATTAATAAATAAATTATAATAAAACACATAAATCTTGTTTTAGAAAAATACCAAAAAAATACTTGAATAAATTTGCCTAAAATTAGCGCGCAATTTGTTAAACAAATGTTGACAAAATTTGCTCAACATAATAATGGTAGCAATGATCATAATAATAATAATAATAATGCTCATTAGACCCAACACTTCAAGTTTTGGATGAAACCTTAATCCCAATTCTGACAACAGTTTTTTTTTTTTTTTTTTTTTTGCTTTCTTTTGGAAACAGAAAACCAGGCCAACGGAGCCAAATAGTGCACAGCAAATGTTTTATATTAGGTGGCAGCTGTAGCTGCCGCTACTGGCTGGCAGGGGGCGCCACTAATGAGGCCCTTGGGGAACATATTAAACTTGAAGGGGCAACAGCAACCAACTAAATAAAACAGACAGGGTGAGAGCGGATGGATGTGAAAGAGTAAGAGAGAGGGAGGGAGAGAGAGAGAGAGAGAGGGAGAGAGAGAGAGGGAGAGAGAGAGAGGGAGAGAGAGAGAGAGGGAGCGAGAGAGAGAGTGAGTGAGGAGCAGAGGCGTAAAAATCGAGTATTTCACAGATTTGCCAGTTCACATATGTTGTTGTAGTTGCTGTTGCTGTAGTTGCTGTTGTTGTTGTTGTTGCTATTGCTGTCCTGCTGCTGCTGTTGTCAACGTTTGCTGACGCCGCTCGCCTTGGCACTCTCTAATGCAAAACGGCAACTTTTCCGGTGCCAAACAACGCGCAACAACTTTTTAATTTAAGGCATCACAAGAAAACAGGCGGCAAAAGCAACAGAAACAAGAAGAAGAAGAAAATAATGAAATAAAAGTGAAGAAAAACAACGAGCGAGAGCAGAGGACGATGAGGAGACGATGAGGAGACGATGAGGAGGAGGAACCGGCATCGAGTGAGGACAAATCAGGACGACCCCTAAAAACAAACTTTGCCACGCATTCAACTCAACTGACTCACGAAATTAAAGCAATAATAACTTTGTTGAAACAAACAAAAAAGAAGCAGAGGAACAAGAATTAAAGAAAAGTAAAGTGAGGAAAAGAAAATGTATTACGAATGGGCATAAGCGATGGCTCAATACGCGTTAGAAGTCGATGCCGAAGCGTTAAGAAAGCCATTTAAAGAGATTTACCGATTTTTTTGGTTTATCGAATAATAGATAGACTTGGCTGAATATAAAAATATGGTCACTCTATATTCAAACAATACGTTTGTTGTTTGCTCATAGGCAAATTACATATAAAAGAAGCTGGAAAGTATCCAAAGGAAACTTACCGATTTATCGACTATCGATATATAGGTAAATTTAATTGAGAGCTTATTTACATAGCTTGATATATTTTGACTAAAATTATGTAATCAATGTCTCACTTAAGTTTATCTATAGAGCGATATATCGATAAATCGATAAGTCTCCATAAACTGCTTTCCTCACTCTACCGTTCAAAACCTTACCAACCCAAACTCAATCATAACCGATTAACGGTAGAAACAAGCTAGGAAAACAAATCAGAAATAGATATTAATTTAGCGGTCCATCGAATTATATACTAATTTTAGACAAAATGTATGACATTATATATGTAAATGCATACATATATAAATAATCGAAATACGGTCACCCGAATAGTGTAAATGTATTATATTATAATAAATGGCCCTATTTTATGAATAGGTCAAACAAATATACTCTCTTTTCGCTTAAGAACAATGTATTTAGTAAGAAGTAAGGAGCACATTTCTCCTCTCTCTCTCTCTCTGTCTCTCTCTCTCTCTATCTCTCTCTCTCTCGCTCTGCTTCTTGCGCTCATGAGTTCTCATGAGTTTTCCTGCCACGGCTGTAAGTTAAAACTTCTCTGTTTCCGCGTTACGTTCATATCGAACATTTACGAAACTCAAAAACTCAACAACAAAAAATAAATAAATAAATAAAAATAAGAATAAGAAAGGGAAAAACTCATAAATTGCAATGAAACAGGCTGAAACAAAGGTATAAATCTAGCTGACATGCAGCAGAAGAAGTTGCTAATGGAGTAGTTAAGATTGGGGAGTGAAAGTAAAGGTGTACTTTTACCTATGTAAATATATACATACATACATACATATGTATGTACATATATTATATTTATCATGAAACCTCCTTATATGTATCTATAGAGTTTAATACCGAATGGTATCTCCTTCCTAGTGAATTTTACTATTATTTTGATCAAGTTTGCTGCACGCATTATGATATGTAGCAATAACAGCTAAAACAATTATTTCGATAGTTTCCATAATTGAGTTTGCTCTGAAGACATTCCATCTCAATTATGGCTAAGTACTTCTTCGGCTACAACTAGTTGCAATCAAATGTAATCAGAACAAATATTGTTAGTACAAAGAGGGCGAAGAAGATGAAGAAGTAGAAGAAGTAGAATCTGAAGAAGAGCACGCAGCCCGACATGCAGAAACATGTTTGTCGTCAGGTAACGCAGTTGATTACAATTAATGGCGGCAATTTGTTGTTGTTGCTGCGCTTTATATGCGATTGTTATTAGTGGGGCGGATGGAGGGAGAATGGAGGACCGGGTGTTATTGCTCAAGACAAAACTGCCGAAGAACAACAGCAGCAACAACAACAACAACATGTTTTCGGCGAAAGGCAACAAATACGCAGAGCGGCATAAAAAAGGCACAAGGAAAGCTAAACCAAGCCAAGCCGAAAAGAACGAAAGTGGAAAGCAAAACGACAATGACTGGCAAAGGCATCGTAAAACGCGGCCATAAAGTAAGCGAAAAAAAAAAAAATATAAAGTAACGAAGACGCGCACAGGAAAAGATGCCGGGCTGCTTATGTGTATGCTAACGTGTGTGTGTGTGTGTAAAAAATGGGTGGCTTGGCATGTAACATGTAACAGGCTGAGCCTTGCCCTCAGCAGCAGCGGCCAAAAGTCTGCACAAAATGCGCTCAATTCCGAAACAGTTGCTCAAACTATGAGCTCAACTCAAAAGAAGTGAGAAGAGAACGAAACTGAGAGAGGGAGAGCGAGAGCGTAAGTGCCTTTGAGTGAGTGCGTAACAGTTACAGCTGCTTGGACTCACGTGCTAGCTGAGAGTGTAACGCAAGTAATAACTGTGTTTGTGCTATTCCCTACTTCCTACCAGTGACAGTGACCTAAAACAGCACTAAAACATGGTGAAATGAAGTGATATTTTATTTATATGTATGAAAATTAAAATATGAATAAATGTATATTTTAATATATAAATTGTATATGTATATCTACAACTAAATGAAAAATACTGTTCTACTGAACGAAAGGTTCAAGTATATTTTTGAGCTGCGCAATGGAGCCAAGGAATAAATAAGTCAACAAAAGCGGTACACTGGAATATATTTGAAATATTAATAATATACAAATAATAACTATTCATATGCATATAAACTTTTTATATATATTGTGTACATATATTTGCCACTGCATATAAAACTTTTCTATATTTAACATTTTTTTTATAATAACTTATTGCAGATATGATTTAGAAAATAGACTGACATTAGATGTCGTGAA
Source organism: Drosophila navojoa (assembly GCF_054131105.1). Taxonomy (NCBI): domain Eukaryota; kingdom Metazoa; phylum Arthropoda; class Insecta; order Diptera; family Drosophilidae; genus Drosophila; species Drosophila navojoa. Next base: position 6,585,405 of record NC_142895.1, on the reverse strand, counting down.
TTTAAATATCATATATGTATATAGAATATTGCTGCGAGATTTTCTATTTTTAAACAAATTTGACTATAGAATTTAGAATTTATATCCAATTTAAATATTTGTATCATGAATTTAGATATACATATATTCGAATTGATATTATATTTTCTGGAAGGCCTGCATTTTTGAATATCGATCGTTGGGAATATATGAGGTACAATGGACTTTTAACCACTGTAACTGCGCCTTAGTGTATTCTCAAGACTGGACTCAACACTCGCTGCACGCCCTCTCGCAGGCTAGCGGTCTCTCATTCTCTCTCTCTCTCTCTCTCTCTTTGCTTTAGATTTCTGCTCAACGCAGGCGCATAGCTTGCATTGCCAGGCGGCAGCAGCGACAGCAACAACAACAATAAAATTCAATAAAATGTTTGCCGACAGTTTTTTTCGTATTTTGTTTTTACTGCGTTTGCTTGCTGTAATTCGTATTTAGCTGTTGTTGTAGTTGTTGCTCAATGGACAGCAGCTGCCGGCCCCTTTGCGTATGCAATAGAATTGTTGTTGTTTGCCGCTCGAGTGGCGAAAAATGAAAGGCAAGAACAACAAAATAGAAGACGAGAGTGTAGCTCGATACCGTTAATAGCTGCCACACTGATGTTTTCGGCATCGAGGAGTTGATATTGTTCTTGTTATATTTGGTATAATGGTGTAACGGTGTAATCGTGTAACGGTAACGGCAACGGTGTAACTGTGTATACAAGGAGGTCACTTACCTTTTGCAATAAGGAGCCGCTCTTAGCTTCGTTGCTTGTTGATGTTATCGTTGTTGTTGCTGCTGCTGCTGCACTGCACCGTCATCATGATAATCAGCAACATCAGCTGCTTCATTATGATCATCAGCCACAAATTCTGTTGTTGTTGTATTAGATTTTTTGCACACCGCTTTTTATTCAAATATATACGCTTATATATTCTTTTTTAATATGACTTTATTTTCATTTATTTATTTTTAATTTTCTCTTCTGAGAGACGTTAATAATTATTTTTTGCAGCTTTTCGCATTTGAATTTTATTAGCATTTCATAATTTCGCCCGCTCGTAATTTAAAACAGCGTTTTCTATTTCTTTCTTTCTTGCACACGCACACGATTAAAACAACAACAAAAAATAACAGAAAAAAAAACAACAAATATATGCAAAACACTGAAAAAAAAAACTAGAGCAACAACTGTCCGTTGAGCAGAATTTGCTTAAATGCTTTTATTGTGGATATATTTGAAATTTTTTGATTTTGAATTTGTGCTGAATTTTTGTTTTTAAACTTTTTCTGCAGCCAAGGCAACAAAACAACGTTAGCCGCACATGGCCTAGGACGACGCTGCGGTTGCCTGCACTGATTTTCAGAGCGGATGCTTTGAAGCCGCTGCCTCTGCCTCTGTCGCTGTCGCAGTCGATGTCGCTGCCTGACGCTGGTGCTGGGGAGCTGCTGGCGCTGTAAGACGTTTCGTTTTGTTGTTTATTTTGTCAGCCGCCGCTGCTGCTGCTGCTGCTGTGTGCTGCTGTAACAGGAGCTGTAACTGTGTGTGGTGCTCTGTGGCTGCGGCTTTAGCTGTTGTTTTCATTGTAGTTGTAGTTGTTGCTGCGCTCAATTTGTTCTCTTTGCGCTTTTGCCTGCCCAGCTTGGCTTAGCGGCGACGTCATCAACACACCGTTAGCTGGCGCAGGCGCCTCAGCAAACTCAACTCAAACTCAACTCAGTGCCAAGAATAACTCAACTCAACTCGGTTGAGTTGAACTCAAAGCTTTAACTCACCTCGACCGTTGTTTATCAGCGACTGCTGCTGCTACTGCTGCTGCTGTTGTTGCTGCTGTTGTTGCTGTTGCTGTTGCTGTTGCTGCGGCGGTTCCCGCTTTAACCGCTTATCGCATTGATTTCTGATAACTTTTTTACGTTTCTCTTCTTTATATTTTGTATTTGTATTTTTTGTATATTTTTTAACCACGCACACAGAAAAAAAAGTGTAAAAAATGACAACATAAATATATATGTATTATTAATACATACATATATATGTATTTTTTCTTCAATCAACGTTCACTTAGCGTAATTTATGCGCTCTTATCAGCCACTGACTAGGCCACACACACATACACATACACACACGCACGTACGCACGTACGCACACACACATGGGCGATAGTTTGACTGAAAATCGTTAATCGCAATCAAAATCAATCAGCGATCGCGCGCGCTTCTCTAACATTTCTATAGCTTGCAGCGGTCATGAGCGGAGGGGGAGAAGAGGGGCCAAAGGGAGGCTGGAGGAGCAGCAAGCACACTAACTGACCAAATGTGAGCTACGATCACTGGCGGCCGTTGCAGCGCTGAAGCGTAACGCGGCGGCAAATTGAACTGAATCAGCCACTGGTGTGGTCTCTCTGGTCAGGTCTGGTCCGGGCCGCACGAATTGGAAACTGAATTGGAAATAGAAAACCCATTGAGACAACTGAATCAGAATCAGAGGCAGACACAGCATGTACAATTACATATAGAAAAAATATATATGTATGTGTATATTAGTGTGTGTGTGAATTTATATTCTTTATGTGAACATGTGCTGGGCACACACACACACACACACGAGCACGATTTTAATCACACACGCAAAATAATAAAATTGAAATGAAAAACAGAGCCGAACCGAACCGAACTGAACCGAACCGAACCGAGCGCAATGCAATAGCGGGAAACACGCAGAACCAAAGCGACGAGCGACGAGCATTGAGCGTTGAGCGTCAGCGTCGGCGTCGGCGTCGCATCGCATCGGCCACCAATGAATGATCAACGGTTCGCTTGCATTAGAGAATGCAAATTCGTGTTCAGTTCGGTTGACTGCCAAATGCGCTGCAGGCGCGAATATTGTGGA